>NC_134884.1:2430877-2445877 GCF_041734735.1 Babylonia areolata
ACACACACACACACACACACACACACACACACACTCACGCATACACACAAACATTTCAGTTCATCAGTATGGTCTTGAAAACTTCAGCAAAGAAATACGATATTTCTGTCTCTCTCACAAAAAAAAAGAAAGAAAAATAAAGAAGGAGGAAAAAAAGGGAGATCATATCGATTCTAGACCAGGAAAGTGAGTGTGTCAGGTTTTGATGGTTGTTGTGGAACCAAAAAAAGTACTCCAGATGACGTGCCATTTGACTGCAGCATATATCGACCTTAATAATCCCCCCCCCCCCCCCCCTAGAAAGTCATGAATGCGCGTTGATTTTCAGCATTCACTAACTGCTCCGTTCGGGTCAGTATACCTACCATCTATGTAAGTATGTGAACAGGCCTTTTTCCCCTACACACAGTATGCCTATCACCTATGTAAGTATGTGAACATGCCTTTTTCCCCTGACACACAGTATTTGTATTTCTTTTTATCACAACAGATTTCTCTGTGTGAAATTCGGGCTGCTCTTCCCAGGGAGAGCGCGTCGCTACACTACGGCGCCACCCTTTTTTTTTTTTGTGTGTGTGTGTATTTTTTCCTGCGTGCAGTTCATTTGTTTTTCCTATCGAAGTGGATTTTTCTACAGAATTTTTCCAGGACCAACCCTTTGGTTGCCGTGGGTTCTTTTACGTGCGCTAAGTGCATGCTGCACATGGGACCTCGGTTTATCGTCTCATCCGAATGACTAGCGTCCAGACCACCACTCAAGGTCTAATGGAGGGGGAGAAAAATAACGGCGGTTGAGCCGTGATTCGAACCAGCGCGCCCGGATTCTCTCGCTTCCTAGGCGGACGTTTTACCTCTAGGCCATCACTCCATTCTATCACCTATGTAAGTATGTGGGCAGGACTCTCTTTTTCCTGATATCGATTTGATAATTCGCTTCACGATAATCATCACCATTTTCTATGTCGTCATCCTCGCAATGGTACTTACCAGGCTTAAGCATTTCAGTGGCGACAGAAAAAACAACAACAACATGATAACGTATCATTCCTCTCCATGATGGTAAGCTGCGGTAGAAAAGTGGGCATAATTTTCTAGCCGGGGGAGTTGAATTTTCAGTGTGGAGCCACTTACTGGACGACACTGTCAATCCCAATAACCACTGACTCCTGTCAAGATTTCATTCACCCATGCTGCACTCGTTAATGTATTTGCATTATCTGCAACAATTATTTCCATCCATAACTGCAACTGCTGTTGTTTCAAATTTGGGTTATGATTTTTTTTTTAGGAGAGATTATGTCACATGATACGTATGCATTCTTTTTCTGTTTTATATATTTAATTCCATGCTTACTTAGGCTTAGCATAACATACAGAAGGAAGGCGGCAGAATGGTTAAGACATAATTTCACCAGAGTACAACTCCTTTGTTGCCATGGGTTCTTTTTTCAGTGCGTCAAGTGCATGCTACCACACGGGACCTCGGTTTAACGTCTCCCGAACGACCAGACGCTCAGTTCGATTTTCCGCTTCAATTTGGGAGAAAGGGCGAGAGCGGGATTCGAACCCTGGCCCTCACGGACTCGATCTGTACTAGCAGATGAGGGTTTTAACCATTCTGCCCCCTTCCACCCTTACACTACAGAACGCCAAACAAAGGAGACAGTAGCATGAAATATCAGGAGGGGAAAAATTATAGGAAATAAGCCGGTAACAAACAAACAGAAAAACAAACACACAAAAATCCTCCACATTTGACATTTGTATTTGTACTTGTATTTTGTATTTTTATTTCTTTTTATCACAACAGATTTCTCTGTGTGAAATTCGGGCTGAGAGCGCCACCCCTTTTTTTTTTTTTTTGTATTTCTTCCTGCATGCAGTTTCATTTTGTTTTTCCTATCGAAGTGGATTTTTCTGCAGAATTTTGCCAGGAACAACCATTTTGTTGCCGTGGGTTATTTTACGTGCGCTAAGTGCATGCTGCACACAGGACCTCGCTTTATCGTCTCATCCGAATGACTAGCATTCCAGACTACCACCCAAGGTTTAGTGGAGGGGGAGAAAATATCGGCGGTTGAGCCGTGATTCGAACCAGCGCGCTCAGATTCTCTCGCTTCCTAGGCGGACGCGTTACCTCTAGGCCATGTTGTATATATGAACAGAATCAAGGAAATACCCAAAGACTGCTGGGCAAAGAACAAGTCATTGGAACTTAGGACTTAGAGAGAGAGAGAGAGTCATCACCATCACCAGCGCGCTCAGATTCTCTCTCGCTACTTATGCGGACGCGTTACCTCTGGGCCATCACTCCACTCTGACCTACTATGTCAGTGGGAACGCCATTATACTGTTCCCTTTGCCTGGTTCTCATTTCCAGCGCCTGAAAGTCAACACATCGAACCATTCCGCCCCGCTGAAACAAAAAAGGTGATCAGCGTTCGTCTATCACGTGACATCAGAGCGCGTGGGTTCCTGTCACGTGACGCAGATCTGTGACAGACCGTTCACGTGACTTGCACGCGCAGAGAGCAAGATTGGCTTTCCTTTTCTGTCAACGATCTTGACTCGGTGTGTGTGTGTGTGTGTGTGTGTGTGTGTGTGTGTGTGTGTGTGTGTGTGTGTGTGTGTGCGTGTGTGTGTGTGTGTGTGTGTGTGTGTGCGTATGTGTGTGTGTGTGTGCGTATGTGTGTGTGTGTGTGTGTGTGTGTGTGTGTGTGTGTGTGCGTGTGTGTGTGTGTGTGCGTGTGCGTGCGTGTGCGTGCCCAAGTGTGTTCTTTCTTTAATTTAACGTCTTTTCACTTTGAGTGCGAGTCTGTGTTTGCGTGTGCGTGTGCGTGTGTGTGTGTGTGTGTGTGTGTGTGTGTGTGTGTGTGTGTGTGTGTGTGTGTGCGTATGTGTGTGTGTGTGTGTGTGCGTGTGTGTGCGTGTGCGTGCTCGAGTGTGTTCTTTCTTTAATTTAACGTCTTTTCACTTTGAGTGCGAGTCTGTGTTTGCGTGTGCGTGTGTGTGTGTGTGTGTGTGTGATGACCAAAGAGTAACGACCTGTCGGTCCTTCCCCCCTTGAGGTCAACCTGTCATAAGCCATAGCGTTGTGTCGATGAGCCACCATGAATGAAAACAATACCTAAAGCTATTAAACAAGGTCTGGGATTCCTAAGGCGTACTGAAGTAGCTGTCAGCAGACCGATAGGGCTTTCACCCCCCATTCTGATGTCCATTGTGCCAATTAACCCTTTCTTCACTGTCGGCCCATCAACTTCTCTGCACTCAAGCGGCACCATCAGACAACCTCCTCACCTCGTGACGTCTGCCGCAAGATGGCTTCTGTCTGAGAAGGGATCAGCTTTTTTTAAGGGGTTTATCTCCTCCTCCTCCCCCTGACCCTTCTTCCCACTCCTCTCTTCACACACACACACACACACACACACAGAGGCGCGCGCGCGCACGCACACACACACACACACACACACACACAGAGGCGCGCGCGCACGCACACACTCACACACTATACAAACACAAAACAAACAAAAAACCAACAACAACAACACAAACGCATGCACGCACGGACACACACACACACACACACACACACATGTGCACACACAAGACTACTTAGCGATGGAGAGAGAGAGAGGAGGGGGAGAGCGAGAGAGAGAGGGAGAAAGAGAGAGATAAATGGAGAGGGACTGAGAGAGGGAGAGAGAGGTAGGGACAAGACAGACAGACAGAAAGAGAGAGACAGAGACAGAGAGACAGAGACAGAGCAGTTACATGAAAGATCGCTTTCAGCCCGTTCTGACTCTTCTGGTGAATTCATCGCCATATCGGAACAAACCGCCTTCATCCAACGTCTCCAGCCAAGCTCCCCCCCCCCCCCACACACACACACCCCGCCCCCCTCTTCCTGTCAGACGTCCACACTGCTGTCACTGTGAACAGCGCTGCCCTGATCGTCAGCCATTTCTTCCTCCATTGTCTTCTTTGCTCTGTTCTCCATGTTGTATCGTATTGTTCGTATCGTATCGTATTGTTCGTATCGTATCGTATTGTTCGTATCGTATCGCACTGCATTGTTGTGTTGTGTTGTGTTGCGTTGCGTTGCGTCGTATCGTATCGTACTGTATCGCATCGTATCGTATTGTTTTGTATTGGTCGTATCGTACCGCATTGTATCGTATCGTATCGTATCGTATCGTATCGCATCGCATCGTATCGTATCGCATTGCATCGTATCGTATCGTATCGCACTGTATCGTATCGTATCGCACTGTATCGTATCGTATCGTATCGCATTGTATTGTACTGTTCGTATCGTATCGCACTGCATCGTATCGTATCGCATCGCATTGTATTGTATTGTTCATATCGCATTGTATCGTATCGTATCGTATCGCATTGTTCATATTGTATTGCATTGCACTCTATTGCATTACTCTTTTTTTTCCACCGTGGACTTCTCAGTGTGAAATTCGGGCTACTCTTCCAACCAAGGACAGCGTGTCGCTTCATTCACTGAGATCACCACCATTTTTCTTCTCATTTTTCCTGCCTGCAATTTCTTCTGTTTCTTTCTTTTTTTTCATATCGAAGTGGATTTTTCTACACAATTTTGCCAGGGACAACCCTTTTGTTGCCGTTGGTTCTTTTACGTGCGCTAAGTGCATGCTGCGCACGGGACCTCGGTTTATCGTCTCACCCGAATAATTAGCGTCCTGACCACCACTAGTGCTTTAGTGAAGGGGGAGAAAATACTGGCGACTATGGGATGAGAACCTGTGAGCTCAGATTCTCTCGCTTCCTAAGCAGAGTCGTTACCACTGGGCCAAAGTATCACTGCAACCATGGCCATCCTACACTCCCTGGAAACGAACATTCTTCTTCTTCTTTTTGGGCTGCAACTCCCACGTTCACTCGTGTGTACACCCGTGGGCTTTTACCTGTATGACCGTTTTTACCCCGCGATGTAGGCAGCCATTTTCCATTTTCGGGGGTGTGCATTCCGGGTATGTTCTGTTTCTGTAACTCTCCGAACGAACGCTGGCATGGATTTCCGGATCCTTAACGTGTGTATTTTGATCTGCTTGTGTATACACACGAAGAGGGTTCAGGCACTTGCAGGTCTGCATATATACGTTGACCTGGGAGATCGGGAAAAAACCTCCACCCTTTACCCACCAGGCGCCGTTACCGAGATTGGAACCCGGGACCATCAGATTGAAAGTCCAACGCTTTAACTCACTCAGAACGGCCAGTCACACAGACCCCTCGGATGTCCAGTGGGTGCCTGAATGACCCAACCTTTAGCTTCCGTCGTCAGAATTGTGGTATTCTTTGTCAACATTCACCTCTTCAGTATAAGAGCCTTCCGCTTGAAATATTTTGATGATGGTAATTGGGGTGAAACGCTGTTAACGTCGTCTCTTTCGCCGTTCGTATGGAGAGAGTTAACCACTCAGCTACTGCGTCCGTCAAAAAAAGAAGAAGAAGAAAAATGACACCAGAAGAACCGACCCCCCCCCCCCCCAAAAAAAAACAACAGCAAAAAAAAAAAAAAAAAAAAACAAAAAAAAAACACCCACTCTCTTCACGCCGCTTCACTGACAGCGGTGTTTGTGGAGCAGGGAAGGAACTGGAGAGTTTCAGTTTCAGTTTCAGTTTCAGTCGCTCAAGGAGGCGTCACTGCGTTCGGACAAAAATCCATATACGCTACACCACATCTGCCAAGCAGATGCCTGACCAGAGCGTAACCCAACGCGCTTAGTCAGGCCTTGAGAAAAAAAAGTAAATAAATAATGGATAAATACATTAAAAAAAAAAACGAAACTACTACTAATAATATGTATAAGGCGCAAAAACTTGATGAAGTCAACTATAGCGTTAAAAAAGGAAGAAAAAAAGTAACAATAATAATAATAATGATAATAATAATAATAAATAAATAAAAAAAATAAAATAAAATAAACAAATAAAAAAAGACAACAATGATGATGAATAAAAGACTGGAGAAACAGGATGAAGACTAGCCCTTCTCAGACAGACACTCTGGATCGGCAGACCCACAGTCTGGCGGAGATAGCGGCGTCAGGCCTAGAAAGTGGACAGTGGTGTTGGGGTGGGGAGGCCTGTGGTGGAACGGATTGCGACAGGGTTGGGTAGGGAAGCTGGGTGGATTGTGTGGGGGTGGTTGGTGAGAAAGGGTGTTGAGAAATGGGGTGTTGGTGGTGGTGGGTGTGATAGGGTTGATGAGAAAGGGTGTTGGTGGTGGATGTGATAGGGTTGATGAGAAAGGGTGTTGGTGGTGGATGTGATAGGGTTGATGAGACAGGGTGTTGGTGGTGGGTGTGATAGGGTTGATGAGACAGGGTGTTGGTGGTGGATGTGATAGGGTTGATGAGACAGGGTGTTGGTGGGGGTGTGATAGGGTTGATGAGAAAGAGTGTTGGTGGTGGGTGTGATAGGGTTGACGAGACAGGGTGTTGGTGGTGGATGTGATAGGGTTGATGAGAAAGAGTGTTGGTGGTGGATGTGATAGGGTTGAGAAAGGGTGTTGGTGGTGGATGTGATAGGGTTGATGAGAAAGAGTGTTGGTGGTGGGTGTGATAGGGTTGACGAGACAGGGTGTTGGTGGTGGATGTGATAGGGTTGATGAGAAAGGGTGTTGGTGGTGGATGTGATAGGGTTGATGAGACAGGGTGTTGGTGGTGGTGTGATAGGGTTGATGAGAAAGTGTGTTGGTGGTGGATGTGATAGGGTTGATGAGACAGGGTGTTGGTGGTGGGTGTGATAGGGTTGATGAGAAAGAGTGTTGGTGGTGGGTGTGATAGGGTTGACGAGACAGGGTGTTGGTGGTGGATGTGATAGGGTTGATGAGAAAGAGTGTTGGTGGTGGATGTGATAGGGTTGATGAGACAGGGTGTTGGTGGTGGATGTGATAGGGTTGATGAGAAAGAGTGTTGGTGGTGGATGTGATAGGGTTGACGAGACAGGGTGTTGGTGGTGGATGTGATAGGGTTGATGAGACAGGGTGTTGGTGGTGGATGTGATAGGGTTGAGACAGGGTGTTGGTGGTGGGTGTGATAGGGTTGAGACAGGGTGTTGGTGGTGGATGTGATAGGGTTGATGAGAAAGAGTGTTGGTGGTGGGTGTGATAGGGTTGGTGAGACAGGGTGTTGGTGGTGGATGTGATAGGGTTGATGAGAAAGAGTGTTGGTGGTGGGTGTGATAGGGTTGATGAGACAGGGTGTTGGTGGTGGATGTGATAGGGTTGATGAGAAAGAGTGTTGGTGGTGGGTGTGATAGGGTTGACGAGACAGGGTGTTGGTGGTGGATGTGATAGGGTTGATGAGACAGGGTGTTGTTGGTGGATGTGATAGGGTTGATGAGAAAGGGTGTTGGTGGTGGATGTGATAGGGTTGATGAGAAAGGGTGTTGGTGGTGGATGTGATAGGGCTGATGAGACAGGGTGATGAGAAATCTGGATGTTGGTGGTGGATGTGATAGGGTTGATGAGAAAGGGTGTTGAGAAATGAGATGTGGAGGGGGAAAGAGAAGAAGAATTCCTCTGCTCTGATACCTGGCACTAATGTGTGAGTGGGGATTCTGTAGTCATCATAAAACCCAGACTTCATCGACCGTTCCTTCAAGTTGATAGATGTGAAAGGAATGACAGTCATTTGAAATATACTGTGGTGGATGGTTCGGGCAAGGAAGAGAAAGGATTTCGTGTCATTCTCCCTTCAGTTGAGCGGTATAATTCAACTGGTCTTTGCTCAGCCTGAAATACTCTTCAACTGAAAGCCCAACTGGAAAGAAATACTCTTTAACTTACAGACCAACAAGAAATAGCCAATAAGTCAAAGCTCGACAGGAAATGCCCAATTCCGTCATTCAGTGTGTGTGTGCGTGTGTGTGTGTGTGTGTGTGTGTGTGTGTGTGTGTGTGTGTGTTCGTTTTTTAAATTTTTTTTTATCACAACAGATTTCTCTGTGTGAAATTCGGGCTGTTCTCCCCAGGGAGAGCGCGTTGCTACACTACAGCACCACCCATTTTTTGTATTTTTTTTTCCTGCGTGCAGTTTTATTTGTTTTTCCTATCGAAGTGGATTTTTCTACAGAATTTTGCCAGGAACAACCCCCTTTTGTTGCCGTGGGTTCTTTTACGTGCACTAAGTGCATGCTGCAAATGGGACCTCGGTTTATCGTCTCATCCGAACGACTAGCGTCCAGACCACCACTCAAGGTCTAGTGGAGGGGGAGAAAATGTCAGCGGCTGAGCCGTGATTTGAACCAGCGCGCTCAGATTCTCTCGCTTCCTAGGCGGACGCGTTATCTCTAGGCCATCACTCCACGCGCGTGTGTGTGTGTGTGTGTGTGTGTGTGTGTGTGTGTGTGTGTGTGTAAAAGAGAACAACAACATCATCAAAAAGTGTCAGGTGTGACACATAACTGTAGTGTGGGGAGTCTTGTGAAGTGAAATGTGACAGGATTGATAGAACAGGGATAGGGGAATTGGGTTGAACTTGGTTCAGTGGTTCATCGAGGGGGGTGGTGGTTGTGGGGTCTTTATGGTCTGCTGACTGGCATTCCGTGTGAGTGGGTACAATCAAGTCTTTTTTTCTTCTTTTTTTAAAATGAAAATAAAAGAAGTTCAAATTTAATTTATCGCACCATGTAGTAAATCGATCTGAAACAATTCACCGTGGTATTGCTACGTATCAAGACAGACAATGGTGTTAGCTTTTTCTGTGCCTCTGTGTGTGTGTGTGTGTGTGTGTGTGTGTGTGTGTGTGTGTGTGTGTGTGTGTGTGTGTGTGTGTGTGTGTGTGCGCCTCTCACTCCTCTCTCTCTCTCTCAGCCACTCTTCCCCCCTTCTCTCTCTCTCTCTCAGCCACTCCCTCCACCCCCCTTCTCTCTCTCTCTCAAAGCTGTACCGTGCAAGGAATGTTCCTTCATACATCTATTTACAATACACATTCTGTTTTCCTTCTCGCATTTGTTTTCTGACTTCCTTTTCATAGTTTCTTTCCTACCCTAAGGAAATACAATTCGCTCCATCTTTTATCCATTCAATCATTCATTCACTCACTCACTCATCATATCTCCCTCTGTCTGGGTATGTCAGTCTTTTGTCTGTCTGTCTGTCTGTCTGTCTGTCTGTCTCTCTCTCTGCCACAGGTATCTGGTTAACTAACTATACTAAAAAGACAGGTGCGTGGATGGCATCAACATGTACATATAACATTAAGCACACACACACACACACACACACACACTGAAATACATAGATACTACGAGAAGTAAATAGATAAACAAAGCAATGAATAACACATACACACACACACACACACACACACACAAAACACACACAAGCACGCATATACATATTGACACACACATGAACCACACACACACACACACACACACACACGCACACACATACGCACGCGCAGATACTCACACATACTCTCTCTTTCTCTCTCTCTCTCTCACACACACACACACAAACACACACAGATACTCACACACACACACACAAACACACACACAGATACTCACACACACACACACACAAACACACACACACACACACTGTCACACACACACACCAAGGCGATCCCTCCTGTCCACAACAACACCTCCCCTCCTTCCCCTCCCCCCACCCCCGCCCCCCTAAGTCCCTGCATCTACACTGGTGTCGCCCTCATAAAAGCGCTGTTCGTTGCCAGTGAAAATAACGGGCACTTTACACTTCGTCCTGCATGGCCAATGGTTGGTCTGAGGCTGCACCGTTAATACTCTGGTGGCTGGCTGGCTGAAATTAATTAATCAGATTGACCTCTCTTTCTGCGAGTGTCTCTTTCCCTGTCTGTCTGTGTCTGACTCTGTTTTGTCTGTTGATCTGCCTCTCTCTCTCACATTCTCTTCAAACCCTCTCTCTGTCTGTCTGTCTGTCTGTATGTCACACACACACACACACACACACACACACACACACACGCGAACACATTCTCTCTGTCTCTCTTTCACATTCTCTCTGTCTCTCTGTCTCTCTCACACATTCTCTGTCTCACATACACACATTCTCTCTCTCTCTCTGTCTCTCTCTCTCTCACACACATTATCTGTCTGTCTCTCTCTTTCACACATTCTCTGTCTCTCTCACACACACACGTTCTGTCTCTCTCTCACACACACACACATTCTCTCTCTCTCTCTCTCTCTCACACACACACATTCTGTCTGTCTCTCTCTCACACACACATTCTCTCTGTCTCTCTCTCCGTCTGTCATTCTCTCTCTGTCTCTCTCTCACATTCTCTCTGTCTCTCTCACATTCTCTATCTCTCTCTCACACATTCTCTCTCTCTCTCTTTGTGTCTCTCTCTCTCACACATTGTCTGTCTCTCTCTTTCACACATTCTCTGTCTCTCTCACACACACACGTTCTGTCTCTCTCTTTCACACATTCTCTGTCTCTCTCTCAAACACACACATTCTCTCTCTCTCTCTCACACATTCTCTCTGTCTGTCTGTCTCTCTCTCTCACATTCTCTCTGTCTGTCTCTCTCTCACATTCTCTCCGTCTATCTGTCTGTCTGTCATTCTCTCTCTCTCTCTCTCTCGCACACACATTCTCTCTGTCTCTCTCTCACATTCTCTCTGTCTCTCTTTCTGTCTCTCTCTGTATCTCTGTCTCTGTCTCACACATTCTCTCTGTGTCTCTCACATTCTCTCTGTCTCTCTCTCTCGCTCTCACATTCTCTCTCTCTCTCTCTGTCTCTCTCTCTCTCTGACCCCTCTTTCCCCCACGCTATCAAGCCATTAGCGTTACTCCGCTGTGACGTGTAACAAGCGTAACACATTACAGTTAACAGAACCGCTACACGTTTTTTCCATCCCAATGGCTGGAAGGGGAAGACCCTCAGCATCTATATTAACCTGACCAGACAGTGCTGATAGATCTGAAATGACAACCTCCTGCATAATCAGCAACCATATAAATGGAGTGATGGCCTAGAGGTAACGCGTCCGCCTAGGAAGCGAGAGAATCTGAGCGCGCTGGTTCAAATCACGGCTCAGCCGCCGATATTTTCTCCTCCTCCACTAGACCTGGAGTGGTGGTCTGGACGCTAGTCATTCGGATGAGACGATAAACCGAGGTCCCGTGTGCAGCATGCACTTAGCGCACGTAAAAGAACCCACGGCAGCAAAAGTGTTGTTCCTGGCAAAATTCTGTAGTAAAATCCACTGCGATAGGAAAAACAAATAAAACTGCACGCAGGAAAAAATACAAAAAAATGGGGCGCTGTAGTGTAGCGGGTCTCCCTGGGGAGAGCAGCCCGAATTTCACACAGAGAAATCTGTTGTGATAAAAAGAAATACAAATACAAATACAAATAAATGCTTATTTCGATTTTTAACGTGGCACTCCACGCAGGAATTAAAAAAAAAAGAGTAAAAAATAAAAAATAAAAAAATAAAAGAGAGAAAAAAAAAGGAAAAAAAGCACCCTCGTTTATTTCCAGTTCAAGAACTTAACTAGCACTATGTATCCTTTCTCTTATATCTTGAAATATTGACCTTGTAAGATGCTGCAGGTAGTCATTTTATTCACTAAGGTTTTGATGCCAACTGAAATACATGCGCCCTTAAAGATGCATACATCCTGTAGGTGAACAACGGCTTCATACAATCTCATTCACGTGAGCTACTCTCCTGGTTGCATGCGAGAGAAACTGGGTCAATCCAGGATTTCCACGCCATGACTGAATATGGTATGTGGTGTCGTCTGGATTCTCAGAATATTCCAGTCCATGGATACATATAACAGGAAAATAAAGTATCGTCATTTTCCTAATCTATTGCAAAACGGTTTTTTCTTCATCTTTTTTTCGTGGTTGTAGCGTCTGTGTATCAAGTTGTCTATACGTCCAATAATGTGTATGTAAATTTAAAGACAACGGCTCAACACTCGGCTTATATCACAGACTGACAAGTTTACATTTGGGCCAACAGCAAGGTGAGAGCTGTATTATCAGTGGTTTCTCCAGTCAATGGGAAATCATTTACAGCTTAGTCTTTTGTGAAGGACTATGACTCTCAAACTAGGAGGCAAAACTGCACTGGCTCTTAGTGCTGCAAACTTAGGGGCTGGTTGGCCTTTGGGAACTACCCCAACGCCGACTGTCAAAAAACCCCTCTTGTCCGAGACAGTGGGGATGTAACTTGGGCAAGACACTCCCCGCTATAATCAAATTATTGCCCAAACAGTTGGAACAGCAGTTGCCTCCTCTGCTGTTCTGATGGTCATAGTCGGACACGACTATCACATACATATATATATGAATCCAAAGGCAGCTCAATGTGCTTCCAGACAGAAGTCGGAAGCCTTAACCATATGCATCACCGTTATCACCAGCTGACATCTACAGCATTGAATATCCCCCCATTCATCTCATCTCAACAGGCGATCTAACCACTGTTATCAACACACTGTCAAAACTTTATCAACAGACTGTCGTAACTTTATCAACAGACTCATAACTTTTTCAAACCACATCTCTACCCAGTTCTAGGAACCACTTTCCCACGCTTTCCTATCACTGTCATTATCAATCACCTCCATTCTATGTGATTATTTTCCAGTTATATATAATCTGCATGTCTCTCTTGCAGGAAGGATATATCATTCACAAGCTTGACTTCAACACACACACACACCACACACACACACACACACACAGAGTATATTTTCAGCCTCTGTTCTGTGGCAAGGTCTAGCCATTTTAGCTAAAAACTTTCGACGCTTGTACTGAAAGTCTTTAACTTAAACTGCACTAACTATCTCAACGTCATTTTCAGCCAGCAGTTTGGTATCAACCCAGAAAATATGCCAACGTTCAAACTATGCGGCCTAGTTGTGGAATCATTACATCACTTTTGTTTTGATGGAGAGTCTTCCATGCCATAACCTGGATATCACTCCGGCACCGTTCATCCCCCACCCCCCCTTCCACATAATCATAAAGTCTTCTGTTATACCCTCACGTCCCTGTTTGACGTATTTCTGATGCAACCTCACCTCAGGCCCGTAACTACAAAGTAGTCGTTGGGGGAAGCCTGAGGACCGCAGACGCAACCTCCCTTCTCCATCTGTCTCTGTCGGCAGCCGCCGGCAGCAGCTCACGTGTGTGGAGTCCGGTCCATTGTTTGATGTTCTCATTCCAGTTCTTCCGCTGTCTTCCTCTTCTTCTCCCGCCCTCGATGGTGCCTTGCATGATTGTTTTGGACAAGCTGGTGTGTCGAGTGTTGTGTCCAAACCATATCAGCTTGCGTCTCTTCACAGTTGAAAGGAGAGGTTCCTGAGGTCCAGCAAGGTTCTCAATTCTGCTCCGTACATGTTCATTGGTCCTGTGCTCGATCCAGGGAATTTGAAGGAGCTTCCTCAGGCATTTGTTCCCGAAGGCCTGGATCTCTGATGCAACGTCTGCCGATATCAAAATATATATTGCAGCTCTTCTTCCTATCCCCCCCCCCACCCCCACCCCCACCCCCCGGTACTCCACTCTGTAGAAAATCGCACCACATTCAGTTACTTTGCAGTACTCTTTGCAAGAGTTATTCGGAATTCTTCCTTGGTAAAAAAAAAAGTCCAAACGATGTTGAGTTAACAACCCAAACTATCAGACCAGGTCTTTTTTTTTTGTCTTTTTTTTTCAGCTCTGCTTTCAACCTGCACTGTTTGCCGTCCTAGAAAAGAATCGAGCACAATAACACGTCTCCTTGTGTGTGTCGAGATTTCTGCCTCAGTACAGTCCCTGAGGGTGTGTCTGACCTAATGCAGGAAAGGGGGGAGGGGCAGGGGGGTGGCTTCATCTCGACAACCTCTTTGCTGGTTTCCTGATGGGCCAGTCTTCTGTTGACAGTCCAGACCACCACCACCACCCACCACCCATCACCACCATCACCATCACCACCAGTGCCGTGCAGTTCCCCTTTGCAAAGTGAGGGTAGAGGCGAAAACATGTGATTTTCTGGTCCTCCGAGGGAAAATCAGTGGCACGGTTTCTAACACTTCTGTTATCAATGGAAGAGGTCCGGTTTTCGTTCTGGGTCAGCACGTTTCTTGTGTGTGTGTGTGTGTGTGTGTGTGTGTGTGTGTGTGTGTGTGTGTGTGTGTGTGTGTGTGTGTGTGTGTGTGTGTGTGTGTGTGTGTGC
The DNA here is from genome assembly GCF_041734735.1 of Babylonia areolata. NCBI lineage: Eukaryota > Metazoa > Mollusca > Gastropoda > Neogastropoda > Buccinidae > Babylonia > Babylonia areolata. The sequence continues at coordinate 2,445,097 of NC_134884.1, forward strand.
GCTTATGTGTGCGTGAAAGTGTGTGTGTGTGTGTGTGTGTGTGTGTGTGTGTGTGTGTGTGTGCGTGCGTGTGTGTGCGTTGCAGTGTGTGTGTGTGTGTGTGTGTGTGTGTGTGTGTGTGTGTGTGTGTGTGTGTGTGTGGTATGACTGTGTTTGGGATGGTCAATTCTTCTTGGAGAGGGAATCTTTCTGCGAGAATGTCCACATTGCTTTGAGATATAGTTTTCAAAATCTATGGAGACATGCTCTAGAGGCGAGTAGCAAATGTTTGTTTTATCGAAATTTCAAAAGTGGATTTGGTAGAGAAAAATATATGTCAAATGCCTGATAATTATGTTATCAGCTTCTTCAGATTTCGAAGTAGTAATCATAAGCTGGAAATAGAAACAGGGAGACACAAAGGCATACCACGAGAGTTACGGTTTTGTAAGGTTTGTAACATGTCTGTGATTGGTGATGAGTTTCATTTTATAATGGAATGTCCCAGTTATGATCAGTTACGAAACAGATATGTTCCTAAAAAATATTTGTCTCCAAAATCGGTTTTTAATTTTTGTAATATGCTCAAAGGAGGCAAAAAATTCATTTTCACTGTAAGTAAGATGATTAGATTTGCAAATGTTGCCTAGTTATACTTTTGGAGTTAAAAGACATTTGTGTTTTCTCAACTTTTATGTGACATTGTTGTGTATTTGGAAAGGTTTGTTCTGTGCACGAAAAGATTATTTTGCAGTAATCCTCCATACTCCAATAGGAGTGAAAGGATAATTAAAACTTGAAA
>NC_134884.1:2453377-2470877 GCF_041734735.1 Babylonia areolata
GGAAATTACTTAAAGGACTTCGTAAAAAAGAAGTCGTTAAATTGACAAGCGAAACAACTGATAATGAATGCAAAAGTCAAAAACATCAACGTCTTCAGTCACTTGTGAAGACACTTTCGTGTACATAAGGCTTGATCAAGGTGAGAAAGATGATTTTTGTTGGATACCATCCCACACTGGATTCCTTTATAACGACCAAGCAGACAGGGCAGCAAAAAAGGGGAGCAAAGAGTCATACAGATAGTATAAAAGTATATTGCCCATTGTCATACAAGGAAATAAGCAATATTCTAGAAAGAGACTTTTATAGGTGCTTGAATTCAAGTCTAAAACCTCGTCAGTTGACTCTCTGGGACTTTAGTCCGATTCGCAGACCAATTCTGAGTTTAGCTCTCAGACTATTGTCAAATTCATTACGGACCAAGTATTGTTCTAATGTCAAGTGCATGTTCTTCAGTAACCTGACAATTAAGCATATCATTTGTGACTGCTCAGAGAGTTAGAGCCTGTCTGAAGATTAGTTCTTCTGCAAACCCAAGACGTAGTTTCAGAATTTCGTTTACTTGAGAGCATCCAGAGAAGAAGACGACGACGACGACGACGAAGGAGGAGGAGGAGAGGAGAGGAGGAGGAGGAGGAGGAGGAGGAGGAGGAGGAGGAGGAGTAGTAGTAGTAGTAGTAGTAGTAGTAGTAGTAGAAGAAGAAGAAGAAGAAGAAGAGGAGGAGGAGGAGGAGGAGGAGGAGGAGGAGGAGGAGGAGAGGAGGAGAAAGAAGAAGAAGAAGAAGAAGAAGAAACAACAACAACAACAAACAAACAAACAATCACAAAAAGTTATCATGACATCCACCAGACCACTCATCTAGAAGTAGTAGTAGTAGTAGTAGAAGAAACAACAACAGACAAACAAACAATCACAAAAAGTTACCATGACATCCACCAGACCCCTCATCTATTTTCCAGAGTCAGTGTACTTCATTTGTCTGGCTGCGGACAGACCAGTTAATCTCAAGGTGTCAAAGGAATCCCAACTAACTGAGAGAAAAACAACAACAACAACAACAACAACAAGACAGACCAGTCTGGATCCCAGGTGTCCAGTTGTCCTCACTAATTTCTGGGAGGCAAGGCCAGGATGAATGCTGATTAGGAAGGGGGGAAGGGGGGAGGGGGTGGGTTAGGGGAAAGGGAGAGGGTGTATGAACAATGCTAATTGATCTTTGGCAGAGTGGTAGGGTGGGTGGGACTGTGGGGATGGTGGAGATCTTTATTTATTTATTTTTTTAAATCGTTTTATCGTCAAACGTTTAGCTTTGCATCCAATCAAGTAATATGTTCGTGGTTCTTAAATAAACGAATCCATGCGAATCCAGTTTGTTGTCAAGTGAACAGACTTTAATTCCACCAGCATTGTCCAAGTCCGATGGTGGTTCTTGACAAAACAAGGTCAAACATTGAAAAAACCGCATGTCGCCACAGTGCAGCGCTACCTTTTACTTTCGGTCTGCGAGTGTATTTGTTTTACTGTCAAAGAGGATTTTTCTACATATTTTTTCCCCCAGGGGAAAATAACCTTTTTGTTGCCGTAGTGTGTGTGTGTGTGTGTGTGTGTGTGTGTGTGTGTGTGTGTATGCGCGCGCGCGTATATGTGTTTTACGTGCGCAAAGTACATGTTGTGAATCACTAGCGTCCAGACCACCACTCGTAGACAGAGGTCGGAGGGGTGGGGGGGGGGGGGGAAGAGAGAGAAAATCCTAACGATGTTGGGATTCAACCCCGCTCACTTTCAGTTCCCCTCACTTTGTAAGCAAACGCGTTACCACAAGGCCACCTGTCAACAAAGGTTAGGTAGACAAAGAACAGTGATGACAGACCGTTGAAAAAGATGGGGTTCAGATGGCTAGGGCTGTGCCGGTCGGGTGTATTCCCGGGGACCGCTACGGAAGCCGGACTGGCCAAGCTGGAGAATCGAACACACCAGTGGACTGCCCCCTGCTCCCCCACACTCCCCTCCCTTCCAGAAGTAGTAAGACTTCCTTTGGTAGATCAATCAGGACGAAGGGGGGAAGGTGGCAGAATGGTTAACTCTTTCCATACGAACGGCGAAAGAGACGACGTTAACTGCGTTTCACCCCAATTACCATCATCAAAATATTGCAAGAGGAAGGCTCTTATACTGATGACGTGAATGTTGACAAAGAATACCACAATTCTGACGACGGAAGCTAAAGGTTGGGTCATTCAGACACCCACTGGACATCCGAGGGGTCTGTGTAGAGGAGAAGAGAGGACTGGCCGTACTGAGTGAGTTAAGACGCTCATCTGCCAATACCGAGTCCGTGAGGGTCTGGGTTCGAAACCCGCTCTCGCCCTTTCTTCCAAGCTCGACTGGAAAATCAGACTGAGAATCTTGTCGTTTGGATGAGACGATACCTCGAGGTCCCGTGTGCAGCACGCACTTGGGGCACTGAAAAAGAACCCATGGCAACAAAAGGATCGTCCTGCGCACTGAAAAGAGGAATTCATGGCGACTGGAGTGGTGTCCCCTGGCAAAATTCTGTAGACGAAATCCACTCTGATAGGTACACAAATATGTATGCATGCACTCAAGGCCTTACCGAGAACGTCTGGTTACGCTGTTGCTGGTCAGGCATCTGCCTAGGAGATGTGGTGTAGCGTATATGGACTTGTCTCAAACGTAACGACGCCTTTTTCAGAAACTGAAACTGAAACAAGCCCAGTCTTTTTTTCCTCTTCTTCGTTCGTGGGCTGCAACTCTCACGTTCATTCGTAACTATATCCTACACGAGTGGGTTTTTACGTGTCTGATCGTTTTTAACCCCGCCGTGTAGGCAGCCACACTCCGCTTTCAGGGGACTAGCCCAGTCAAATCGCGCTCTGTATCAACCTCTCACAAAACAGTTTCATCAAAGTACTGATGTTAGTCGTCATGTGGAAGAAGACGAATTAAGTGACTGGCACTGAATGGAAAGTGTCTTACAAGCGGTTCTCTACTATAATAAATGATATTTTGTACACCGTACACCGCCTTTTTTTTTTTTTTTTTTTTTTAGAAACTCGGTTCTAAACGAAACTGAGTGGTTTCAGTTCATTCTGAGTTAACCAAACGTTAACTCTTCCACTCTATCCCCCCCCCCCCCCTCTCTCTGTCTGTCTTTCTTCTCTATCTTTCTCTCCATCCTCTATTTCTCTCTCCCTTCCACCCTCTCTCTCTCTCTTTTTCTTTTTCTCCCATCTCCACGCCCCCCCCCCCCCCCCCCCCCCCCCATTCTCTCTCCGCTCTCTGTGTCTCTCCCACAAAACATCATCATCTCTGTCTCTCTGTTTCTGTCCCTGTTTTTCCCGACCTCCTCCCACGTCTTCATGTCCACCTCTCCCCCTCTCTGTGTCTGTCTGTCTGTCTGTGTCTGTCTCCCTTTCTCTGTCTGTCTGATACTGCCGGTCTGTCTCTGTCTCTGTTTGCTGTATGTCTGTCTGTCTATCTCTGTCTCCCTTTCTCTGTCTGATTCTGCCTGTCTGTCTCTGTCTGTTTGTCTCTTTCTCTGTCTGACTGTCTCTCTGTCTGTCGCTCTCTGTCTGTATGCATGTTTCTGTCTCTTTGTATGTCTCTGTCAGTCTGTCTCTGTCTGTCAGTCTGTCTCTGTTTGTCTGTCTGTGTCTATCCATCTCTTCCCCTGCCTCCCCCCCCCCTCTCTCTCTCTCTGTGCAGACCGCCTGTGTCACAACATCTCCCCCCCTCCTCCTCCTCACAGCTCCACCCTCAAACCCCCCTCCACACACAACCCCCCTACTCTCCATCAGACACAGAGCTGGCACCTCCATCCTCTACATACCCCACCCCCCACCCCTTGTCCAAATAGCCACGTCTGGGGTTGCCTGCCTGGTAATCACCTTTCACCTTTGACCAACCAACTTTCTCTCCAGTCCCCGTGAGTGTTGTTTTGTTGTTGTTGTTGTTTTCTCTGTGTCTGCCAGACGTCAGTGGGATGTGTGTGTGTGTGTGTGTGTGTGTGTGTGTGTGTGTGTGTGTGTGTGTGTGTGTTTCTGTGTGTGTGTGTGTGTGTGTGTGTGTGTGTGTGTGTGTGTGTGTGTTTCTCTCTCTGTGTGTGTGTGTGTGTGTGTGTGTGTGTGTGTGTGTGTCCACCATCAGTTGTTTACTGGGAGTTCGCCAAGCAGAAGAGTGTCAAGTGTTCTAAAGAGGGTATTCCCGCTTTCCGTCGTTTACAATACTATCTGAGGAGATTAGATAAAAATTAACTTTGCGTGGCTTTATGCGACATTTTGCACGTACCAGACATTATCAGCATTATCAGGGTACTTCACTGTCACGGCTCGTTCTATTCATTTGTGCGCGTGTTCGTCTGTTCGTTTCCCTTCCCCTCCTCTCCCTTTCCCCTCTCCCTCCTTCTCTCTCCCCCTTTTTGCTCCATCGTTCTCTGGTGTGCTCAGTTGTGATGTGTGTCTGGCATGTCCTTATTCCTTCTCGTTCTGAATCTTGAGGTGAGTTCGGAAGCAACATCGTCTGGAAGGAAGGGTTTTGCTTTGGCTTTTGGAGCCGAGCATTGGTTGAGGACGGGTCGCCGTGCCCGCAAGCGAGCTGTTGGGTGCCTTCTTGACAGGAGTTTTGGGGTTCGATTCTCGTGTGACCCCATTCTTCCTCGGTGTGGGTCTGTGTTCTGTGTATTTCTCCTGGGCCAGTGGTGTGCCTGATTTCCTGGTGACAGGTTTTTCCTGTGGGTTTTCCCTGTCTGCCATCACCTCTAACGGAACTCCAGGATTCGCCTCAGCAGTGGTTCTCGTTCCCCTTCTGCCCTGTCCATCCCAAATTCCCTCACGCCCACTCCTTCCATGGACTCCCCCTTCTTCGAACGTCCTCCTTCTTGGCCCCTTGTCCCATGTTACTCTCTTCGACTCTGCAGGCTTGTGACTTAAGAATAAGAATAACTTTATTATCTCCAACTGGAGAAATTTGGTCAGGTGCATTATCACAACATAGACAAGTAAACAACATGGGGACCATAACTGTAAAAGTCAACAACAGCTTTTACGAATATTACGAAGACACAAATATAAAAAAAATATCACATACACCGTTTCAGACATACATCCACACACTGCAGGTAATAAATGGTATTCTTAATCTAAAAACAGAAAGAATTAAGAAACATTATTTTGAATATAATTATAAGCATAGCCTACTGTATTGCGCATTGATTATAATAGACAGATAAGATAAGAATAAAGATAAATTGCGGAAAACCACAACCAGATAATCAGCATACATCCGCACCCACCCACCCCCCACACACGGTTTACTTGATTAAACAAGAGTAATAAACATATGTTCTCAAATAAAAGCATTTCACATATTCGCTTTTAAAACATTGCAATTAATTATTACATCATTGACACTCGTCGTCCATGGATGGGCTTGACTTAGGTTCCACTTCAAGTGAACTGACATGATCAAACAGAACTGGTGCCAGAGTTTCTAAATTTATTTTTTGTGTTAACTATGCTGTATAGTTAAGGGGTTAAAATTGTGTGTGACTTGTTTCAAAGCGTAACAACAGTAAGGAACACAGCTGATGTTTTTATTTATGTATTGTTGTACAATACCTTATGGTCTTAACGTGTGTGTGTGTGTATGTGTGTGTGTGTGTGTGTGTGTGTGTGTGTGTGTGTGTGTGTGTGTGTGTGTGTGTGTGTGTGTGTGTGTGTGTGTGTGTGTGTGTGTGTGTGTGTGTGCGTGCGTGCGCGCATGTCATTTTTAGTAATCTATACCCTTTTTTGTTGGATGTTGTGCAATACCCTATTGTCTTAACATGAGTATGTGTGTGGGGGGGTTAGTATATCGTCAGCTATTGGGAATTCTTATTTGACTAGTTTTAATCTCTTCTTATGTTGCGCATGATTTTATGCCAGTGTTTACAATGAGCCTGTGATTGCACAACTTAATTTCCATGTGGATTAATAAAGTGTTTTTGATTGATTGATTGATTGAAGTTTCTATGTCTCTGTGTTTTGTGTTGTCGGGGTGTGTGTTAGTCTGGGAAGGTGCGGGGGTTCATGGGCAACCCCTTATCGGTTGTGACATTCAGTAGCAGTCAGAAACAGCAGCTAGTAGTTCCGGACCAGTTTGCTGAACTCTCTGTCTGTCTCTCTGTCTGTCTCCCTTTCTTAAGATCCCTCTTTCTCTCCCTCTCTTTCTCCCCATCTCCCCGTTTGAACTCTATTTCTCTTTCTCTCCGAGTGTGTGTGGATGTGATAGTGTGGTGTGTGTCCATCGAGATCGATGATGACCATCGTTGTCATCCAGCTGGGGGATGGGGGAAGGGTGGTGGTGGTGGGGGTGTGGGGGGGATGCTCATGAATCTATCTGTGAATGCGCAGATGGCTGAATAGTCCAATCTGCGCACGAAATGTTCGCTGACAGCTGGGGCAGACAAAGACAGGCATATCATTGTCAGGGAGCTTGTTTGCCCGTGACTTTCTGGCCTGCCTCTTCTGAACAGCTGCAGCAGTCCTGTTGGCCTTGTGAGAGTGTAACGTATGGACGGAGAGGGTGGAAGAGGCAAAGTGGACTATGGTGTAATGTGAACTTGTGTGAAATGTTTATTGTGTTGTGGTTCCTTTGGGCTTTTACGTGCATGTGCGTTTTTCCACGCCATGTATGTAGGCAGCCATACTCCGTTTTGGGGGACATGCATGCCGGGTATGCTCCTGCCTCCATAACCCACCGAACGCTGACATGGATTACAGGATCTTTACCGTGCGTGTTTGATCTTCTGCTCGCGTGTAAATATGAAGGGAGTTCAGGCACAAGCAGGTCTGTACATATGTTGAACTGGAAGATCGGAAAAATCTCCTCCCTTTACCCACCAGGCGCCGTTACCGAGATAGATTCGAACCCGGGACCCTCAGATTGAAAGTCCAACGCTTTAACCATTCGGCTATTGCGCCCGTTACACACCATTCCAAAATCTACACAAATCTCGAACACTTGAGAACCAGAATTTTCGTTCCTGTTGTTAAGGTTTCTGGAAGTGGAGCTTAACAACCTCTTAGTGAAGAGACCTCAAAGATCAAGTTGTTCATGTTTTTTTCCCGGTTTCCCAGACACATGGTTCTCATGCCTTCATTTAGAAGATGCTCACTTTTTATCAACATTTTTTTTTTCAAGGTCAAGGTGGACATATTTTCACCAGGTGCTGATAACAGTGCAATGTTATAACAAGTAACAGACATTATACTTTAACTCTTTCCATACGAGCGGCGAAAGAGACGACGTTAACAGCGTTTCACCCCAATTACCATCATCAAAATATTGCAAGCGGAAGGCTCTTATACTGAAGACGTGAATGTTGACAAAGAATACCACAATTCTGACGACGGAAGCTAAAGGTTGGGTCATTCAGACACCCACTGGACATCCGAGGGGTCTGTGTAGAGGAGAAGAGAGGATTGGCCGTACTCAGTGAGTTAACGGTTAATCAATATGCGTCCAGCAGCGTATTGTGAAAGGAACACAATCCATATAGTTTTCTAAAACCCATTTGGAATACCATATACATATTTTTACAAATTTCATCCAGTTCTCCGTGTACGAAGACATACTACACCCATTACATAGTCCTGATAAACATTAACACAGATACATCCATGCACAGAAATACACATACATATACATACTGACATATCCATATACGAAGACATACTACACCCATTACATAGTCATAATAAACATTAACACAGATACATCCATGCACATGAATACGCTTTATTTTTTCATATACATACATATACATTTACATACTCACATACTTACACATTAACATACAAACTCCGCTTCAAGTATAACAGTATATCTTTCAGAAAATTCTCGCTGAGTAATCGGTATAAAGTCCACCTCTGCATCGACGAAAACGCTACCTTGGTGCAAAATTCACAACCCTAATCCACATGATTGGACAGTTGATCACCAGTACAGCTACTGCTGTTATCAACCGCTAGTCATTAATTTAACTCTCTCCATACGAACGGCGAAAGAGACGACGTTAACAGCGTTTCACCCCCAGTTACCATCATCAAAATATTGCAAGCGGAAGGCTCTTATACTGAAGAGGTGAATGTTGACAAAGAATACCACAATTCTGACGACGGAAGCTAAATGTTGGGTCATTGAGACACCCACTGGACATCCGAGGGGTCTGTGTAGAGGAGAAGAGAGGACTGGCCGTACTGAGTGAGTTAAGACAGAGCGGGAATAGTTGTTTTTTCGGGGTCTCTCACAGAAGTGGACACTGCTATATCCGGCTCATCACTAATGATGGAGTATAAAGATGGAGAGAAAGATAACAGAGCTGCCTAAGGGGCAATAACCTTGTGGAGAAAGGGGCAGTAACCACACAATGATGGATTTTCTTGGGTGAGTTCGGGAGAAAAAAATGATACGTGTGTGCACTTCTTGGGAATACTGAGAAATGTGTGTGTGTGTGTGTGTGTGTGTGTGTGTGTGTGTGTGTGTGTGACTGCGTGTGCGTGATTGTGTGTGTGCGTGCGTAAGTGCGTGTGTGTGTATGTGTGTGTGTGTGTGTGTGTGTGTGTGTGTGTGAGTGTGTGTGTGTGTGTGTGTGTGTGTGTGTGTGTGTGTGTGCGTGCGTGCGTGTGTGTGTGTGTGTGTGTGTGTGTGCGTGCGTGTTGTTGTTGCTGTTGTGTGTGTGTGTGTGTGTGTGTGTGTGTGTGGAGGGGGAAGTCAAGCATGTAAAATAGCGCTTTGAACACACACACACACACACACACACACACACACACACACGTAATTTTCCATTGCAATCGTTCTATATAACAATCAAATTAGGAATCCCATTGGCTCTATGTTGTGGTTTTGCAAGTTGACAAGATTGTTCTTTTTTTGTTTGTTTGTTCTTATACTTCTTTTTCACAAATTTAAATTGATGGGTTGGGTAGAGCTTGGGTTGAGATTGTAGAGACACAGAGAGAGAGAGGGGGGAGGGGGTAGGGAGATAGAGATAGAGAGTGAGAGAGTAAGAAAGGTGAGTGAGAGAGAGAGAGGGGAGAGTGAGAGAGAGAGGGGAGAGTGAGAGAGAGAGGCAAGTGAGAGAGAGGAGAGAGAGAGGCGAATGAGAGAGAGGCGAGTGGGAAAGAGAGGGGGGAAGAGTGAGAGAGAGAGAGGGGAGAGAGAGAGAGAGAGGAGAGAGAGAGGCGAATGAGAGAGAGAGGGGAGAGAGAGAGAGGAGAGAGAGAGGCGAGTGAGAGAGAGAGAGAGAGAGGAGAGAGAGAGGCGAGTGAGAGAGAGAGGAGCGAAAGAGAGGAGAGAGAGAGGCGAATGAGAGAGAGGCGAATGAGAGAGAGGAGAGAGAGAGGCGAATGAGAGAGAGGAGAGAGAGAGGCGAATGAGAGAGAGAGGCGAATGAGAGAGAGAAGAGAGAGAGGCGAATGAGAGAGAGAGGCGAGTGAGAGAGGAGAGAGAGAGGCGAGTGAGAGACAGAGAGGAGAGAGAGAGGCGAATGAGAGAGAGAGGCGAGTGAGAGAGGGGAGAGAGAGAGGCGAGTGAGAGAGAGAGAGGAGAGAGAGAGGCGAGTGAGAGAGAGAGGAGAGAGAGAGGCGAGTGAGAGAGAGAGGGGAGAGAGAGAGGCGAGTGAGAGAGAGAGAGGAGAGAGAGAGGCGAGTGAGAGAGAGAGAGAGGAGAGAGAGAGGCGAGTGAGAGAGAGGAGAGAGGAGAGAGAGAGGCGAATGAGAGAGAGAGAGAGGCGAGTGAGAGAGAGGAGAGAGAGAGGCGAATGAGAGAGAGGAGAGAGAGAGGCGAGTGAGAGAGAGAGGCGAATGAGAGAGAGGAGAGAGAGAGGCGAATGAGAGAGAGGAGAGAGGCGAATGAGAGAGAGAGGCGAGTGAGAGAGGAGAGAGAGAGGAGAGAGAGAGGCGAATGAGAGAGAGGAGAGAGAGAGGAGAGAGAGAGGCGAATGAGAGAGAGGAGAGAGGCGAATGAGAGAGAGAGGAGAGAGAGAGGAGAGAGAGAGGACAGAGAGAGGCGAATGAGAGAGAGAGGCGAGAGAGAGAGAGAGGAGAGAGAGAGGCGAATGAGAGAGAGAGGCGAGTGAGAAAGAGAGGGGGGAAGAGTGAGAGAGAGAGGATAGAGAGAGAGAGGCGAGTGAGAGAGAGAGGAGAAAAAGAGAGAGGCGAGTGAGAGAGGCGAGTGAGAGAGAGAGATAGGAGAGAGAGAATCGAGAGAGAGAGACAAGTGAGAGAGAGGAGAGAAAGAGAGGGAGAGAGAGGGGGAGAGTGAGAGAGAGAGGTGAGTGACATACAGACAGAGAGAGAGAGATAATTGAGCACTTTGGAAGATGGAGGGGAGAGAGAGAGGAAGAGAGAGAGAGAGAGAGGGGGTGGAGATAACTGAGCACTTTTTCTGGAAGATATAGGCGAGGTTATTCATCCTGCATGTCAGGAAATGTTCTTTACATGCTCGTTAGGTTGCTGTGTGTGCTGGTCGCTCTCTCTCTCTCTGTCTCTCTGTCTGCCTGTCACTGTCACTTTCTGCCCATGTCTCTTTGTATGTCAGTTTGTCTGTCTGTCTATCTGTCTGTCTACCTATTTTGTTTGTCTGTTTCTCTACCTGCCTGTCTGGCTCCCCCCCCCCCCCCCCTCTCTTTCTCTTTCTCCCCTTCCTTCCCACCTCTCTCTCTCCCTTTATCTCCATTCCCCCCACCCCCCTTAATCTCTTCTTTTCTTTCTCCCTCCCTCTCTCTATCGCGCTCATTTCCCTCCCCTCTCTCTCCTCTCCTCCACCCCTCCTCTCTCTCCTCTCCTCCACCCCCACCTCTCTTTCCTCTCCTCCACCTCCCTCCCTCCCTCCCACCCCCTCACCCCCCTTTCTAATCCAATTCCCCAAAACACAGATTTTTTCGAGACGATTAATGAATCACTTTTTTTTTTTACTGCCGGTGGTAAAAGCTCGTCTTCCGTTTGATGTCGGGGTGGAAAGTGGCCCCGTAGTGGTCATGTCGGTGCTTTGGGGAATGAGTTCGGATCCAAAGCTCTGCAAATGTCTTCTTCCGGGGGTAACGTTCGGAAAACTCAAACATCCATTGTTATTCTGGTATCTTGTTGGGGGGGAAAATAAATAAAACGTAAAACGCGGTTGGGTGAAATCAGATGTGGCGATATACAGTTTTGCTACTCTCTCTCTCTCTCTCTCTCTCTCTCTGTGTGTGTGTGTGTGTGTGTGTGTGTGTGTGTGTGTGTGTGTGTGTGTGTGTGTGTGTGTGAATCGAATCGAATCGAACAGAATTGAACAGACTAGACAAGACAAGACAAGACAAGGCTAGAATAGAATAGAATACAAAAAATGTCATGAAATCTTAAGGTTTATAGGACTCGAGGCACGAAAGAGAGAGAGAGAGAGAGAGAGAGAGAGAGAGAGAGAGAGAGAGACAGAGAGAGAGAGAGAGAGAGAGAGAGAGAGAGAGAGAGAGAGAGAGAGAGTGTGTGTGTGTGTGTGTGTGTGTGTGTGTGTGTGTGTGTGTGTGTGTGTGTGTGCGTGCGTGTGTGCGAATGTGTATGTGTTTGCGTATGTGTGTGTGTGCGTGTATGAGAGAGAGAGAGAGAGAGAGAGAGACAGAGACAGACAGACAGAGAGAGAGAGAGAGAGAGAGAGAGAGAGAGAGAGAGAGAGAGAGAGAGAGAGCAAATCACACAAAAGAAATAATTCCCGAAGTAGCAATATCCAGCGGAGCGCAGCTGGGTTTACCAAGAAAGAAAGAAAGACAGAAAGAAAGAATCAAAACACATTCCAGTTCTAGTTTATTCCCCTTCATGCTGTTTTCGTTCTGCTATCTCTGGCAGGAGGAATGTGGCTGCATGGATCAGCCGTTTACCTGCCAATACAGTGTCCGTGCATCTTTCGTACGCATCTGTGGCATAAAGTGGCAAGACAGGGTGTCCAACCTCCAGGTCCTAGAGAGGAGCGGCCTGCCCAGCATCGAAAGCCTGCTGGACAGGACACGTTGTCCGCATGACAGACTGCTTGCAGGATCCCGAAGATGCTTTTGTATGGCCAGCTGAAGGAAGGCCACCGTGAACTTGAAAGACCCTGCAAGCGCTTCAAGGACACCTTGAAGACAAACCTCAAAGCCTGTGACACTGACATCGCTTCCTGGGAAACTGATGCCCTTGACCGCTGTCGCTGGAGGATGCTGTGCTCTAGTGGCATAAAGACGTTTGAAAACAAGAGAACGCTGGCCATTAAGGAGAAGCGTGAGCGAAGGAAGCAGGGCTCAACTTCTGGAGACGTTTTCCCTTGCAACACTTGTAGGAAGTGCTGCGCATCCAGAATCGGCCTCTTCTCCCATATGAGGACACACACCGACAGATAAGCCTGCCTGCCTACTCATCCGTCGGACCGACGGGAGACTCCATCATCACAGTGTCCGTGAGGGTCTGGGTTCTTCTTCTTCTTCATTCGTGGGCTGCAACTCCCACGTTCACTCGTATGTACACGAGTGGGCTTTTACGTGTATGACCGTTTTTACCCCGCCATGTAGGCAGCCATACTCCGTTTTCGGGGGTGTGCATGCTGAGTATATTCTTGTTTCCATAACCCACCGAACGTTGACATGGATTACAGGATCTTTAACGTGCGTATTTGATCTTCTGCTTCCGTACACACACGAAGGGGGTTCAGGCACTAGCGGGTCTGCACATATGTTGACCTGGGAGATCGTAAAAATCTCCACCCTTCACCCACCAGGCGCCGTCACCGTGGTTCGAACCCGGGACCCTCAGATTGACAGTCCAACGCTTTAACCACTCGGCTATAGCGCCCGTCGGTCTGGGTTCGAACCCCGCTCTCGTCCTTTTCTCACAGGAAATCTCATTCGGATGAGACGAGAAACCGAGGTCCCGTGTGCAGCATGTACTTGGCCGCACTGAAAAAGAACCCACGACACCTTATGTGATGTCCAATAGCATGCACCAATGGCCTAACCAACTCGTTGGGTTGTGGTGCTGTCATGCATGTGCCAAGCAGAGGTGGTGTAGCGTTTATGGATTTGTACCAACGCAGTGACGCCTCCTTTAGAAAGTGAAACTGAAATAAACTTGGCGCGTGATCTTATATAATCAAATCATCAGTTTGCAGCAGACCTGTCGAATCAATTCCTTCTACCAAGGATGATTTAAAAAAAGGCGTTTCCATATCCACAGCGAAACGAAAAGTGGAATTCGTTCTCCAAACTTTCTCCCTTTTTCTACACTTTGGGTAAATAGTTCCAGTTTGCACTACAGTATCATGCCAACTTTGACAGACCTAAAGTCCTTGTCCGTAAACGTTGTTGATTCCCTGTGACATTTCCATGGACAGACAGACAGACAGACACAGACAAAGACAGAGAGATATTCAGAGACAGCGACAGAGAGAGAGAGAGAGAGAGAGAGAGAGAGAGAGAGAGAGAGAGGCAGAGGAAGAAAGAGACACACAGAGAGAGAAAGAGAGAGACATACAGACAGACAGACACAGAGAGACAGACAAAAGAGACATAAAGACAGACAGAGAGAGATCATCACTGGCATAAACATACCCTCGGGAGCCTTAACACCCAATTCCACACCCACCCCCCAACCCCCTAACACTCCCATCCCGTAAAAAAAGAAGAAAAAAAACAAAGACATAAATATTTGGATCTCGCTGCTGCAGAAGGAAAACCTCTCCCATTGGAGCTGCTCTCCACTCTCTTAAATCTGAAGGGAAGCATGATGCAGGCTGCCCTCGATAAACCCTCACCCCCCCACCCCCCTCCCAACCCCCAACACCCCCCTCCCCTTCCCACCCCCTCCCACATCCATCCCCCACTTTTCCAGAACCCTCTATCTCATTCATTCTTGTGTCCACGAGTTGGGAGTTATTTCGGCTGGTTCCCAGTAGAAACATGGCAAAACGAAATCTAACAAATCCCCCCCAAGGACAATAATATTTTTGGTTGGGAAATTCCAAGATATCTATGCATCTATCTATGTATCTGTGTATCTATATATCTATTTTTTTTTTAATCATCCATGTATTATTATCATTATCATCATTAGTATTTACCAATAATCTTGAAAATAAGCCCTTGGCGTCTACAAACAGAAAAAAACAACAACAAACAAACAAACAAAAACAAACCCAAAACACATAGATAACAAAAAGGAAAACTTGAACACAAGATACAAAACATTATCAAACTGAATTATCAAATATAGATATAGATGTCTATTTAACTATACATGTATGTAGGCATGGTTGGATGGGTGGATGGATAGATAGATAGGGAGATATAGATAGATAGATAGATATAGATATATACAGATACACAGATATAGATAGATATATAGAGATAGATAGATAAATAGATACAGATTAGATAGATACAGCAAGAGAAAGAGACAGACAGACAGACAGACAGACAGACATAGTCAGTGTATTACACATCAGCTACATTCCATACAACAAACACATGGAAGGGAGGGTGTAGGGGGCTGGGGGTTGGTGAGAGCAGGTGTTGGGGCATGGGAGGGTCAGGCAGGGTCGAATAAGTAAAGGGGGAATAACCTGGATAAGAACACCAGTGGCGGAAAAAAAAAAAACATAATTACCATCGGCATGCGAGTACAGACCGACCCCCCCAACCAATCAGCTACCATTTCCTTTCGCTTGATCTGGCCAACACGTCTCTGCAGTAAAGGTCTGTCTGTATCTGCCTTCACTGATGACCGTCACGGGTCGCCACGGGTGTAAAACAGGATGGGGTTATCAACGCGGAGGTCATCCCGAGGGCAGGGCAAGTTCAAGGCCTCGGACTTCTTTGGGGTCATCTCACTGTCTCTTGTCTGCTTTTGTCTGTCTGTCTGTCTGTCTATGTCTCTCTCTCTGTCTCTTTCGATCTCTCTCTGTGTCTGTCTACCACTCTGTCTCACTATGGAGTGATAGCCTAGAGGTAACGCGTCCGCCTAGGAAGCGAGAGAATCTGAGCGCACTGGTTCGAATCACGGCTCAGCCACCAATATTTTCTCCCCCTCCACTAGACCTTGAGTGGTGGTCTGGACGCTAGCCATTCGGATGAGACGATAAACTGAGGTTCCGTTTGCAGCATGTACTTCGCGCACGTAAAAGAACCTACGGCAACAAAAAGGGTTGTTCCTGGTAAAATTCTGTAGAAAGATCCACTTCGATAAGAAAAACAAATAAAACTGCACGCAGGAAAAAATACAAAAAAATGGGTGGCGCTGTAGTGTAGCGACGCGCTCTCCCTGGGGAGAGCAGCCCGAATTTCACACAGAGAAATCTGTTGCGATAAAAAGAAATACAAATACAAATCTCTGTGTGTGTGTGTGTGTGTGTATGTGTGTGTGTGTGTGTGTGTGTGTGTGTGTGTGTGTGTGTCCGTCTCTGTCTGCCTGTTTCTCTCTGTCTCTGTCTCTCTCTTTTTGTGTCTCTCTCTGTCTCTCCTTATCTCTGTCCCAACACGTGCAACCGTATGTATTCAGGTCGGTGGCCTTACCTTAAAACAGTTCCGAGTTCCCTTTCTCTGTCTCTGTCTCTCTGCCCACACATCTCTCTCTCTCTCTCTCTCTCTCTCTCTCTCTCTCTCTCTCTCTCTCTCCAGCCTCAGTGTCTTCAAAAGACTATATCATAAACATCTAATGTCAGAGCTAAGTTCTACGAATCCTTGAAATTACTGAGACTGATAAACAAATGATGTATTCTCAATATCCCTGTCTATTTGTCTATCTCCTTTCCTCCCTTCCTCCCTCTCTTCTCTCTCTCTCAAAACAGTTTTCCTCTCTTTCCTTCTTCGTATCTCTTCCTCTCTTACCGTCTTCTTCCCTCTCTCCTTCACGCAAAAGCATACTATGTTATTTTGTGGGGAATTGTGTATTTTCTATGTCATTTATTGTTCTTGTTGTTGTTGTTGCCATGCAATGTTTTTTGGGTTCTTTTTTTCTCTCCTTTTTTCAGTCTTCTTGTATTTCCTAGATTAGTTTATACGTTTTCTTTACGAGGGTAGGATGAAAACAGGCCGATAGGTGCCTATTCCTTTTCCCTCAATAAAAAAAGTTCGATTTCGATTTCTCTCCCCCCCCCCCCCCCCCCCCCACGTCCTCCAATCTCCCCACCCACACACTCTCTTTCAACCAATCCGTGGCTTAAAAGAACTCTAATCTAATCAAAACTGATCATCAGAATATGATTATTTCCTGGAAGCAAACCTTTTCCTGGCCATTGCTGCTTCCTAGATCCTAGAACCCCCGAGGGGTTGTCGAAATTATCGAGATTTAAAGATCTAAGCTGCCAAATAAAAAGAGTAATTGCCAACCTTCTGTGTCACAAATCAAGGAATGATTTTCGGGGACACATGCGGAGGGTTATTCCAACAGCAAAGAACCCAGTTCCTCGTGGAGTTTATGCCCACGCCGTGTAAATTTGACAATTTGACATGTATTTTGGGGTGAATAATCATGACGATTTAAAAAAATGATAACCTCAAGTAATGACAGAACTCCGTAAAGTTCTTTTAAACTAGAAAGTGATCGTTGTCTTAATGAGCAACTGTTTTATGGACAGAGTTCTCTGAGCCGTTCAAAGATGTTTCAAGGGCCGTTATGCCGAGACATAATTTTGGGCGTTTTGGGATGAGTGGTTTTACAAGATTAATTATTTCCTGAACACATTTTTTCTGAGCAATTTGAGCGATTATTACGTGCCTAGCCTCAACTTTCACTCACTTCTGACCCTGTCCCATAGCTTTTGAGGGCTGAAACTGCAGCCACGAAATGTATTCTTAAAGAGATAGCAACGATGCTCTCCCTCTCTCCCCCCCCCCCTTCTCTCTCTCTATCGCTCTCGACTCTCTCTCTCCTCTTTTCTCTTTCTCTCAACCCTCTCTCTTTTTCTGAATTTCTCCATCTCTCTTTCTCCTTCTCTATCTCTTTCTCTCTTCCCGCCTGTCCACCCCCCCCCCCCCCACCCCCCGTCTCTCTCTCTCTGACATACTTTTACTCACCATGTTGTTTAAGCCAGTGCCATGTCTCTTGTCTGAAAAAAACACACAAAAGAACAACACATTCAGGACCTTCATTTATACGTCTACATTTCTTTCAATTCACAGAGACACAGTGAAAGACACCGAGAGAGAGAGACAGTACAGAGAGAGAGAGAAAGACAGAGAGAGAGAGGCAGAGAGAGACAGACAGACGAAATGACCGTAACCACTTAGCTCGCATGAACCTCTGTGCAATAAACTAGTTCAGATATTCGCCTTAAATTGATGTGCTGATGTCCCCCCCCCCCGCCCCCCCCTAACCCATCTTCACACATCGGCCCCCGCCCCCCCCCTCCCCTCAAAGACCCTCCTCACATCCCCACCCCTCCATATTGCGCAGTTCATTTCGCAGTATCATAAATCACCGCGGTGATCAGCCACC
>NC_134884.1:2480877-2485877 GCF_041734735.1 Babylonia areolata
CTGGTGCTGACTCATGTCTGAAGTTTGTTCTGACCGCAGTGTGACTGGTTCCCCCTGTCTTCATGTGTGTGTGTCTATTCTTAATTAACTTTAACATTTCAGTTCTTTGATCAAGCGAGCCTCTATCTCTGCCCACACACACACACACATCCTCAGAACCATTAATCACATGCACACACACACACACACACACACACACACACACACACACACAAACACACACGCGCTAACACGCAAACGGGAGAGAATCGAAACACCACACACACACACACACACACACACACAAACAGGAGAGAATCGGAACAACACACACACACACACACACACACACACACACACAAACGGGAGAGAATCGGACCACACACACACACACAAAGAATCGGAACACCAGCTGAGAAATGTAACGATGTATGTGAGAGAAGGTCTTTCATCCTGACCGGTCATGACTTGGGTCCACAACAGACAGAAAAGACACGATTGGGAAATGTTACGACTGGGTAGTCTGAATAGTCTGCCGGGAATCTGTTGTTGACGTTGTGATTACAGTCTAGTGTTCGTGACTAATCTCTCTCTCTCTCTCTCTCTCCCTCCTACCCCCTCTCTCTCTCCCTCTCTCCCACCCCCCCTCTCTCTCTCCCTCCCACCCTCCTCTTTCTCCCCCCGCCCCACTCTCTCTTCCTTTCCCTTTCATTTATGTTTTGTGCTATTTGTAATAGATGTAGATTAGCGAGGACAGATTGGAAGAATAGGCTATGCCTAAAATCTTAATCCTTGAATAAAAACGTTTTGAGTTCTGAGTTCTCTCCCTCCCACCCCCCACCCCCCTCTCTCTCTCCCACCTCCCCCTCTCTCTCTCCCTCCCACCCCCCCTCTCTCTCCCTCCCACCCCCCCTCTCTCACCCTCCCACCCCCTCTCTCCCCCCACTCTGTCTTTCTCCCTCTCTCCCCTCCCACCCCCCTCTCTCTCTCTCCCTCCCATCCCCCCTCTCCCTCCCACCCCCCCTCTCTCTCCCTCCCTCCCACCCCCCCTCTCTCTCTCCCTCCCACCCCCCCTCTCTCTCTCCCACCCCCCTCTCTCTCTCCCTCCCACCCCCCCTCTCTCTCTCTCCCACCCCCCCCCTCTCCCTCCCACCCCCTCTCTCCCCTCCCACCCCCCTCTCTCTCTCCCTCCCACTCCCCCCTCTCTCTCTCCCTCCCACTCCCCCCTCTCTCTCTCCCTCCCACCCCCCTCTCCTTCCTTCCCACCCCCCTCTCTCTTTCCCTCTCGCTGTCTGTCTGTCTGTCTCATTGACTCTGCCTGTTCATCTTTGTCTCTCTAGTCCTACCTCTTTTTTCACCTGACAGACAGACAGACAAAACGGTGGACAGACCGACCGACCGACCGACTGACAAACAAACAAACAGACAGACAGACAGCTGGAAAAACAGAATCACATATGGACACACACATTGGCATATACCAAGGGAGGGGGGGGGGGTAAAATCAAATGAATTTCTTTTGAATGTTGTATCCATGGTCAGTCACAATGACCCAGTCTAGTGGAAAGGGAATGTAGGATAACGTTCTCAATGAAGCTTTCTCTCTGTTGCCAAATAATGACCTTGACCTTTAGCCTCTCACCCTGTTTACCATATCATCATACACAGATTGACAATAAAGTTCTTATTCATTCTTACCATCATGGCAAGTTTGCTTTCTTGACACTAGTAGTAAATGAGATAATGCCAACACACACACACACACACACACACACACACACACACACACACGCACACACAGTGTATTTGGATATACTCACTTTGTTTACAGTCGTGAATCGATGAAATAATTTCTTTTCTTTTTTTTTGTAAAGTAGTAAGATAAAATAAAATGGAATAAAGCAAAACGAAATGAAATTACAACACATAAATCAAATAAAAACCAAACAGACTGACAAACAAAACAAACTTACAATCAAACCACATTAAACGCGATTGACAGAAGAACAAAAGAAAGCACATAACATGCGAACAATAGGAATCCCCCCCCACCCCTACCCCCCTTTCCCAATGCTCTTCCCTGCCAAGGGGGATAACGCTAATGGAGCTTGATTGCAGAGACTGTGTGATCCCGCCTCAAACAGAAAAAAAAACAAAAAACCCCACACCAGAAACAACAGCTCCGGGCTTTATTCGATCCTCCATTCTGTTTTGTACCACATTTGAACGAAACGAAACAAGTTCCCCGTAGATCCAAACCTCATTGGGTAGCACGAGTGAAAAACTACAATAGTTGATTAAACTGAAATAAGGTAATGTAACGTCAAGAAGAAATAAGATGAAATGAAACCAGTCACATATGATAGAATATTCGAAACACACACACACACACACACACACACACACACACACACACACACACACACACACAGATAGAGAGAGAGAGATACAGATAGAGAGAGAGAGAGAGAGAGAGAGAGAGAGAGAGAGAGAGAGAGAGAGAGAGAGAATCTTTATTTTCCGACGGTGAAGATATTAGCACTTTGGCCGACTTACACATCTGCCGTTGTTCTAAGAGACACACAGACATGTACGCATATAAATGTAGTTATACTGAATACATGTATAATGTACGAGTATAACACAGCGTCAAACTGAGAGACACAACATCGCTCACATCTGTACGGAACTGAAGCGAGTAACACACACACGCACACACATACACTAACACACACACCAAGGGAAAAACAACGAGAGAGAGAGAGAGAACAGCAAAGCAAGCTCGCTACTATCATCTTACAAGATGTTTCTGCATTCAAACGATCAGTTTTCACACACACACACACACACACACGCACACACCAGCAAACCAAGCTCGCTATCATTATCTTACAAGATGTTTCTATTATCAAACGCCAAGTTTACGAATTATTGTATTGTACGATGAAAACTGCATACTCACGACAGGACTTGATTGATCGATTATTTGATACGCGATCGATATGTTGATATAAATTTTTGAAACATTCTTAGAGTTAAATGCAGCAATACTGTGGAGTTGTCTGCCTTGATGTAATTTTATAATTTTTATAATTATATTCAAATAATGTTTCTTAATTCTTTCTTTTTTTGTTACATTAAGAATACTAGTTATTACCTGCAGTGTGTGGATGTATGTATGAAACGGTGTATGTGATATTTTTTTTACATTTGTATCTTCGTAATATTCGTAAAAGCTGTTGTTGACTTTTACAGTTATGGTCCCCATGTTGTTTACTTGTCTGTGTTGTGATATTGCACCTGACCAAATTTCTCCAGTTGGAGATAATAAAGTTATTCTTATCTTATGTTTGTTGTTTGGCAATTGTCTGTCTTTGCCTGTAGAATCTGGCATTTCCTAAACGGTTTGTGTGTGTGTGTGTGTGTGTGTGTGTGTGTGTGTGTGTGTGTGTGTGTGAAAGCTGTATGTCTGGGAAACATGGAAGAAATCCCACATAACATTTCACATTAGGTGCCAAAATGGGAAACAGTTGTCCACGCGTGTACACTAAACCAGCCAAGCTTGCATAATTTAAGCAATTACAACATGGACAATTTCTGGAACTACACTATACTGGATTGTTGCAATTTCTGCAATGGGGGGCAGTGGGTGGGGGGAGGACTTTACAGAATGAATTAACAAGATAATAATGATAATGATAATGATAATAATAATAACCAGGCAGACAAACACTGGATAGTAATCACAACATGGGACAGTTTCTGGAACTATGACATGCTGGAATTTTGCAGTTTCTGCAAGGGGTGCTTTCCAGAATAAACTGTTAAGATGATAATAATAATATCCTGGCGGGCAAACATTGGATACCACCACCACCACACAAAATAACAACAAGACTACTACTACTCCTGCTACAACTACTACAACTACTATCACTACTGGCAATAATGTTCACGTGGACATTTTTAAAATGTGAATAATGATACCTTTACACCATCACCACAGCAACAAAAATATTAATACAACCACAATCATTACTGCTGCTTCTACCACTACTACACACACAGAGCAAAAAACACACACACACACACACACACACACACACACACACACACACACACCTCTTTAATTTCAGCAGCTGTTGCCTCTCTTTATTTTTCCTTTTTTTTTCTTCACCAGTTTTCGCATCTCCTACACCTTGCACGGAGTTCAAAGTAAAATTCGAAGAGTTTTTGTCTTTGATTTCAATCATCATTCATCTATCGGATGTTTGTGTGATGGTTTTCGTCACTTGATTCCATCCAACATGTTTTGATGAGGCATTGAATCAGATGGGTGGAAAGGCTTCCTGTTGCAAGTGATTTAACTGCGATAGCAAGAAACACCTCCATGTGTGTGTGTGTGTGTGTGTGTGTGTGTGTGTGTTTGTTTTGGTGTGTGTGTGTTTGTGTGTGTGTTTATTTTGGTGTGTGTTGTGTGTGTGTTTTGGTGTGCGTGCGTGTGTGTGTGTTTTGTTGTTGTGGTGGTGGTGGTGGTGGTGGTGTGTGTGTGTGTGGGCACGCATGCATGTGTGTTTTTTATTGTTGTTGTTTTGCTTTTGTGTGTGTGTAGGGGGGGGGGGGACGCATGTATGTGTGTGTTTGTTGTTGTTGTTTTGCTTCTCTGTGTGTGTGTGTGTGTGTGTGTGTGTGTGTGTGTGTGTGTGTGTGTGTGTGTGAATAAAACATACTCTATACAATTCGATGTCGATTCATTGAGATCGAGTGTCATTAACAAAAAAAACAAAAACAAAACAAAACAAAAAAACAAAAAAACAACAACAACAACAACAAAAAACAACAAAAACACACACACACACACAAAAACTTCTCCCCTTCTCCCCCCCTCCCCTTACCCCCTCTCCCCCACCCCCATTCACTGACACTTTCCTTTCCCCCTCCCTCCCTCCCTCCCTCATCACTTACGCATCCATCAATAATGAATTTCGATCTAATCTCCTGGTCCGCCATCTTCGCCAATC
>NC_134884.1:2490877-2495877 GCF_041734735.1 Babylonia areolata
AAGGACAAGTTTCATATCTGTTCCTTCGTTTTATGAATTTTCTTTTACACGAAGTTGTGTTTTCTTCCCAGCACGAAATACGAACTACATAAACCCCAACATTTATGACTGTGATCGGCATTCACTTGATATGTGTCTACGTCGAACGACATTAATGTTTTTCACGTGCACGATTCTGTCATTTCCATAATCCTGTTACACTTGAAAAAGAGCTTTGGAGGCAAAAAAGCTCAGATTGAATAACCACGGAATACACACGATAAGCAGATAAATAAACAAATGAATAAATAGGCAGAAAAATAAATAAAATACAGCGAACTGACTTTAGATTCCAGACTCAGTATCAAGAAATAACTTAATGTCACCCCTGCTGGAGAATGGAATGCTACCAAAACGTACACCACTGCCTTCAGCATCTTCACTGATTGACATGACATGAACAATAAAGAGGGGGGGGGGGGAACCACAGTGAATATACATAATAAATGATTACAACCACAACAAAGCATGAATAATAACAACAACACACAAACAAGCACAAGACATTTCCTGAAACTGAAACACAGACAGACACACGCACGCACGCACGCAAAACTCAATGAAACACACAAAACGCCCACCAGTTATTAAATCCAGAAGAAAAGTGACGAAATAAAACAAATGTGCAAAATAGGTCTGGTCTGTGACAAATAATAATGACAACATAAAAGTTATAATTATTAAAAAAGAAAAAAAAAAAAAGACAGAGGAAAAAAAAGAGAAGAAGATGAAGAAAAGAAGAACAAACAAAAAACAAAGATACCGCACCACCCGTCTTCCTCCACCCCCCTCCCCCCTTCCCCAACAACCCCTCCGGCCCCCACCCCACCCCCCACTCCCCCAACCACCATTTCTCTCCCTCTAGATATTTATTTCTTTTTCTCTCTCGCCCAATCCCATTGGTGGCAACACGTGAAAACAGGATCTGGAAGAATCTCTTTTCTTTCTTTTAGGAAACTGTCCAGATTTTTATTTTTTTATTTATTTATTTATTTATTTATTAATTAATTATTATTATTATTATCATTTTAATCATTGACGCGTTTTTGTGTTTTTTTTTGTTTTGTTTTGTTTTTTTGTTGTTTTTTTCAATCATTATTATTTATTTATTTATTTACTTATTTATGTACGCTTACCTATTATTTATTCACCTCTTTTTTTCTCTCTCAAGGCCTGACTAAGCGCGTTGGGTTATGCTGCTGGTCAGGCATCTGCTTGGCAGATGTGGTGTAGCGTATATGGATTTGTCCGAACGCAGTGACACCTCCTTGAGGAGCTACTGAAACTGAAACTGACACGTTTCTGGTCGTTTTACGATACACGGAGGTTGGGGTTCGTTTGCACATCGCCACTGAACGAGTGTGGCTTTCCACCAAACACGTCATTAGACCTTTGGGACATCTGCTGACATCAGTAAGTTAAGAAAAGAAAGCTACGTTGGTGTGGTCACGTTACAAGATCCTATGACCTTGCTAAAACACTCCTCCACGTAAGATCCTATGGCCTTGCTAAAACACTCCTCCACGTAACATCCTATGACCTTGCTAAAACACTCCTCCACGTAACATCCTGTGACCTTGCTAAAACACTCCTCCACGTAACATCCTATGACCTTGCTAAAACACTCCTCCACGTAACATCCTATGACCTTGCTAAAACACTCCTCCACGTAAGATCCTATGGCCTTGCTAAAACACTCCTCCACGTAACTGTTGAGGGAGGGAGAAGGAGGGGGAGACAGGAGAGAGAGAGAGAGAGAGGAGATGGAAAGAGATGGAGAGAGAGAGATGGAAAGAGAGATGGAGAGAGAGAGAGGGGGGGGGAGCGAGGGAGAGACAGAGAGATTCAAGATTCAAGATTCAAAAACTTTATTACTCAAGGATAAAGATTTTAGGCATCACCCAGTCTTCCAATCTGTCCTTGTGACAACAATAACAACATTAACGATAACGACAAAAAAAATTAATAATTTTGTTAACACTGCTACATCCACTGCTACTACAACGAAGAATGATCACCACCATCATCATTAACATCGTAAAAAGTAATAAAACGAACGCATTCATACATTCATATCCATAGAGGGAGAGAGAGGGAGGAAGCGAGGGAGAGAGAGGGAGGGAGAGAGAGATAGGGAGTGAGGGAGAGAGATAGGGAGTGAGGGAGAGAGAGAGAGGGAGAGAGAGAGAGAGAGAGGGGGGGATGGAGAGAGAGAGAGAGAGAGAGAGAGAGAGAGAGAGAGAGAGAGAGAGAGAGAGAGCACAGACCGACAGACTGACAACACTGCAGAAGAGACAGGAAAGCATTTTGCAGAGAGTCAGGACTGGACACACAACCAACAGACTTGAAGGAACTCTGCTGAATAGTTCTCCTGTGACGGGCTCTTTAGAGGGCTGGGGGTGGGGGCAGCGGCTTGGGGGGGGGAGGGAGAAGAAGAATAAGAGGGGGGGGTGGCAATGGGGATGGGGAAGACAGAGAAAATCCACAGTTGAGAGAGTGAGAGAAAGAGAGAGAGGGGGGGGGGCTGGAAAGAGAGGGGGGAGAGAGAAAGAGATGGAGAGAGACAGAGAGGGATGGAGAGAGAGGGGGGAGAGAAAGAGATGGAGAGAGAGAGGAGAGAGAGAGAGAGGAGACAGAGAGAGGGATGGAGAGAGAGGGATGGAGAGAGAGGGGGAGAGAGAAAGAGATGGAGAGAGAGACAGAGGGATGGAGAGAGAGGGGGAGAGAGAAAGAGATGGAGAGAGACAGAGAGGGATGGAGAGAGAGAGGGGAGAGAGAAAGAGATGGAGAGAGAGAGACAGGAGAGAGAGAGGGATGGAGAGAGAGGGGGAGAGAGAAAGAGATGGAGAGAGAGAGACAAAGAGGGATGGAGAGACAGGGGGGAGAGAGAAAGAGATGGAGAGAGAGAGAGGGATGGAGAGAGAGGGGGGAGAGAGAAAGAGATGGAGAGAGAGAGGGATGGAGAGAG
This sequence comes from Babylonia areolata, assembly GCF_041734735.1. Lineage (NCBI taxonomy): Eukaryota > Metazoa > Mollusca > Gastropoda > Neogastropoda > Buccinidae > Babylonia > Babylonia areolata. Next base: position 2,493,885 of record NC_134884.1, read on the forward strand.
AGGGGGGAGAGAGAAAGAGATGGAGAGAGAGAGAGAGAGGAGAGAGAGAGAGGGACGGAGAGAGAGGGGGGAGAGAGAAAGAGATGGAGAGAAAGAGGAGAGAGGGATGTAGAGAGAGGGGGGGAGAGAGAAAGAGATGGAGAGAGAGAGAGAGGAGAGAGAGAGAGAGGGACGGAGAAAGAGGGGGGAGAGAGAAAGAGATGGAGAGAAAGAGGAGAGAGGGATGTAGAGAGAGGGGGGGAGAGAGAAAGAGATGGAGAGAGAGAGAGAGAGAGAGAGAGAGAGAGAGAGAGAGAGGGATGGAGAGATAGGGGGGAGAGAGAAAGAGATGGAGAGAGAGAGACAGAGAGGGATGGAGAGAGAGGGGGGAGAGAGAAAGAGATGGAGAGAAAGAGGAGAGAGGGATGTAGAGAGAGGGGGGAGAGAGAAAGAGATGGAGAGAGAGAGAGAGAGACAGGGATGGAGAGATAGGGGGGAGAGAGAAAGAGATGGAGAGAGAGACAGAGAGGGATGGAGAGAGAGGGGGGAGAGAGAAAGAGATGGAGAGAGAGAGAGGAGAGAGAGAGAGAGATGGAGAGAGAGAGAGAGAGAGGGGGGGGCGCGAGGGAGAGAGAGAGAGAGAGAGAGAGAGAGAGAGAGAGAGAGAGAGAGAGAGAGAGAGAGAGAGAGACCCAGACCGTTCCCAAACAGTCACGCCCTCTTCATTTCCTGTCTCAACACACTGCTGCCTTGCCAGGTACCGGTGTAGTGGTCTATTCGTACACCGCTCCCCTCCCCCACCCCACTCTCCCCACACCCCCCTTTGAATTTTACCCCGGGGTCAAATCTTGCTAGCCTAGATTAACCCCCAGAGTCTGTGAAGACCGGGCTTGATTGACCCCTAGGTAAACTTCAACTAGTCAAAACTGACCTTCACCCATATGGGAGTTGGTTGCATTCCCCCTCCCCCCTTCACCCATATGGGGGTCATTCAGGGGTAGATGTAAATACCCCCCCCCCCACTCCCCACCCCGGGGTAAATTTGGTTCCAGCTAGAACTGAGCCCCTTCTCCTACTTAGTTGACAGTAACTTCCACTTAGGGGGGCGGGGGACATTTTTGATGTCTCTCATGATCTGGGAATAACATCAGCCTTGTCCAGATCCACCCCTGAACCCATTTTATTCAACAGAGGCAAAGCCGTCACCTTCGGGAGAGGGGTTCATGCTGAATAATTGACCGATTCAAACAAGACCTACCTGGAAGTTGAAGTTTAATCGGAGTTCTACCCTGAGAGAGCCCGAGCTAAACACGAACTGATCAGCCCAGATAGCTAGTATGTAGCACGGACACTCCAACCAAAACATGACTGTGAGGTGGCGCCCTTTCGTGGGGTAGAAGCTAGAATCAACCTGCTCCCCAACACACGCTTTTCCTCTTTGAAAGATGCATTTTGTGTCGTTCGTCTAATTTGATTTTTGCTGTTCAGACTTTTTTTTTCCCCTATCACAGTTTTGATCGGATTTGGCCATAAAACCCACCTCTTCACAAGACAGCCTCCCTCCCCTACCTCTTCCTTGTCTCCAGTTTCTCCAGTTTTAGAGTAATGCATGCGTGTGAATGACTGGTGAGAAAGCGCTTTGATTTGTCTCTGCACAAGATTCAGCGCTATACAAATACCATTATTATTATTAATATTATTGATCTGCGCCAGTCTAAACTAACCTTGGGATTCTTTACAGACCTCGCTGGAATTACGCCCGCAGGGGAAAATTTGGCCCAGTCGCATCTCACGTCACCTTCACCAGTTGAGATTCAATTACCAGTTGGAAGGGGTAAGGAGGATTCTTACTCCAGTCCTCAAGCGAAGAAACCGGAAGCCTGAACCGAAAAGCTCTCCTCCTCCACCCCTCGCCCCCCCCCTTCCCCCGGAAAGGGGTGGCAGTGGCAGAGAAATTCCATAGCCCCCTGCTCCACCACAACCCCCAAAACACACACACACACACACACACACA
>NC_134884.1:2508377-2513377 GCF_041734735.1 Babylonia areolata
TATTCGATACATCATAATTGCTTTATTGTATTGCAGTTTGTATGTTAGGGGAAGGATATCAAGTGTAATGTAGTCTTCGGGTGTCAGTGTAGAAGATTTTAGGAGTACAACTTTAAGGGCTCGCTTATGAATTCTGACTAGTGGCTTCAATGTACTGGCGCTACAAAGATCGAATAAAGTGGATGCATAATCTATCGAAGACTGAATATGTGCGTGGTAGAACAGTTTTCGTGCATTAATATCTAGAAAATGCTTAACTCTAGATATCTGGAACACTTTTTGGGAGACTTGCTTGCATAAACATTCAATATGAGGTGTCCAGGAAAGGTTGTTATCTATGGTTACTCCCAGAACTTTGTGATTACTTACTTCATCTATCTTCTTATCACCTATATAAATGGACGGTATACTAAAATCAATATTTTGTCGTTTTTGTCGAGAAGTAACTATCATGTATTTAGTTTTTTGCTCGTTTAAAGCCATGTGGTTTTGTTCCGTCCATCTGACCAACTCATCAACATTTTCTTTAAGGCTAATAGATAATTCTTTCAGGTCAGAGTGATTCGAATGAACAGAGGTGTCATCAGCAAAAAGTTCACACAAGCCTCTCGTTATAGATAGAGGAAGGTCGTTAATATATAAAGAAAAAAGAAGGGGACCAAGCACTGATCCTTGAGGAACACCAAATAGTTGTGTCTGAAATCCAGATTGTGCATTGGTTAGAGAAACAGTATGTTGGCGATTAGTGAGAAACGATCTGATGAGAGATAAAGCATGTTCGGAAATTCTGTAAAGTGTTAGTTTTCTCAGTAATAGGTTATGGTCAATAACATCAAACGCTTTCGCAAAATCAACGAACAATACTGCTGTGAATTTGTTGTCATTTATGTTCATAAGCCACTCATCTACTAGATTAGTCAGTGCGGTATGGCATGAGTGATTTATTCGAAACCCAGATTGGTTGGGATGGAGTAAATTATATTTTGAAATATGAGACATGAGATGCTTATAAATGTGTTTTTCCAAAGGTTTTGAAAGAACTGAAACTATTGAAATAGGCCTGTAGTTAGAAGGATTAGTTTTATCGCCAGATTTATACAGTGGAATTATTTTCGCTTGTTTAAGATGATTAGGAATGTAATTTTTATCAATACAAAGATTGTATAAATAAGTTAGGGAATCGGCAATGATAGGAGCACTGGATTTTAAGATTTTACCATCTATGCCATCAAGACCTCGTGTGCCTGTTTGTTTCAGGTGTATGAGATAAAAATAAATGTCGTATACGGACACTGGTGGAATGTTTAAGTCTGATGTTATGTTTTTGGAATTACAAAACTCTTTCAGTGACGCGAGATCGTTAAATTGGGATCTATCATTTTTTACTTTTAAATTAGAAACATTGGAAAAATGGTAATTTAGGTCATCGATATTTATACTGCTTGCATCAACTAATACTTTATTAGTTCTTTTTCTTGTGAGGGTGTTTATGGCCTTCCATATCGATTTTGAGTTATTGTTAGTTCGGCAAGAAAACAGATTCCGGATATATTTCTTTTTTGATGAGCGAAGCATTGCAACTACTTTATTTCGTTGTTTCTTAAATTTTTCATATTGTTTCGTTTTTAAAAGATTATTTCTAAAATGTATGGCTTTTAGAATTTCATCAGTTAGCCAAGGAGGTTTAGGGGTATGTTTGACTCTTTTGGTTTTGAATGGAGCATGCTTATCATATACATTAATGAATGTTTTATGCCAAAATTCAAGGGCCTCGTCAGGGTCAGTGAACTGATAGATATTTGACAGGGATGACTGAGCTAAGTCAAATAGGAAGGACTCTTTATCAAAATTAGTGAAACACCTGTAGGTAATGAATTTATGTCCAGATTTAGGAATTTTCGTACCCTTTTTCAGCCAGGTGACGCACACCGGTAAATGGTCACTACAGCCACTGTAAGGAGCACAGACTTCTATGATATTGTGTTTTGTACTGACATAAATATGATCAATTAATGTTTTTGAAGATGGGGTAATTCGTGATGGAGTATCAATTAACTGATTTAGGCCAAAATTATCATATATTTGAATCCACCGATGATTGGGTTTTAGGAGGTCTATGTTAAAATCACCAAAAAGAATGATTTCATTACCAGTAATTGCAACAGCCTCCATCATTTCACTAAATTTATCAAGCCAGTCAATATGTTCTGAAGGGTTTCTGTATACAAATCCAACGTATAACGGTTTACTTTTTTTAATGTATACTTCGATCCAAACTGATTCTACATGATATTTTTCAAAGGAAACAATACGTTTGTAAGAGAGAGACTGGCTGATGTAAAGAATTAAACCAGTTTGTTTGGGAAGAATGGGATCAAGGCGGACAACGTTATAACCAGGTATAGATACGTCTGCATCGGAAATAACGGATGTTAATCTGGATTCAGCACAACAAAATAGAGAAAGAGAGAGAGAAAGAGAGAGAGAGAGAGAGAGAGAGAGAGAGAGAGAGAGAGAGAGAGTGTGTGTGTGTGTGTGTCACTCTCGTCAAATGGGTGAAAATTTGAAAGAAATAAGGAAATGAAAACAATTCTTCTTTCTCTCTCTTTCTTTTCTCGTTTTTTCGTCCCCCCCCCCCCCCCCCCCGCGTTTCTTGTTATTCCACAGACTACCCATGTTGAATGTATTCATGGAGCGGTGCCAGCAATTCCAGGATTTATCTTGTGTTAGACACACACACACACACACACATATATATATATATGTGTGTGCGCGTGTGTGTGTCTCACGCACACACACACAAAGATGCTCACATACGCGCGCGCACAAACACACACACACACAGAGAGAGAGAGAGAGAGAGAGAGCCAGGAAGCAGAGACGAGGGGCTGATTAAAAGATAGTCTCCTCTCTCTCTCTCTCTCTCTCTCTCTCTCTCACACACACACACAGAAACACACACACACACACACACAGCTAGGAAGCAGAGACGAGGGGGGCTGATTAAAAGGTAGTTTCCAGTCCTCTCTCAAACTCCCCTCAGACTCCAAAAAGGAAAGAACAGTCAATCAAGAGTAATCTTTGATTCCTCACACACACACACACACACACACACACACACACACACACACACACACACCTACCTCACCATTCTCTTCTTCCCTCTCCTCCCTCTTCGCGTCCCATTTTCTCCACCACCACCCACCCACCCAGACTGATGAGGTTTTGAAGGGAGACAATTAGAGTGAAAAATGAGCAGATGCTCTCCCTTGGCACAAAAAAAGAAAGAAAACGAAACCATTAAATGGAAAGAAGAGAGAGAGAGAGAGAGAGAGAGAGAGAGAGAGAGAGAGAAAGGCAAGAAAGAAAGAATAGTAGAGTTAAAAGGAGAGAAAAAAAAAGATAGAAAAGAAGGAAATGGATAAATGATTTGCTGTCTGTCTTTATCTGTGTCTGTCTGTTGGTCTGTTTCATTCATTAATTCGTCGTAACTTTGTTCTGTTTTTTTTATTTTTTATTATAATTATATTTATTTATTTATTTATTTATTTATTTTGTACGCTTATAGTTGACTTCATCAAGTTTTTGCGCCTCATACATATTATTAGTAGTGGTAGTAGGTTGTTTTTTTTGTTTTGTTTTTTTGTTTTGTTTTTTAATATATATATATATATATCTATTATTTATTCACCTTTAAAAAAAAAAAAAAAAGTTTTTTTTTTTTTCCTCAAGGCCTGACTGACTAAGCGCGTTGGGTTACGCTGCTGGTCAGGCATCTGCTTGGCAGATGTGGTGTAGCGTATATGGATTTGTCCGAACGCAGTGACGCCTCCTTGAACCACTGAAACTGAAACTGAAACTGTTCTGTTTGTTTGTTTCTTATTTATCGTTCGTTCTGTCTTTTCTATTTGTATGTCTGTACCTCCCTTCCTTCCTTCCTTCCTTCCACCCTTCCTTCCGTCCTATTTTTGGGGGAGCCGTTTTGCCCACGATACAAAGCAATGCAATGCAATGCAATATAATACAACGCATCTTGACTTACCCGACTGGACACTGTTGGAGGTGACTGTGTGTTTCATTTTTGTCAATTATTGACAGAAATAGAACAAAACAATAGGCAGGATTAATGAGTAACAGATGAAAGAAACACCCCCAGGGTACGAGAAATGTCCACAAAACGCAAACAGACTCACGTCTGCTGCGAAATCAGTGGCGGTGTCCTCATTCATTTGGCAGATGTTGCAAGAAACATTTCCCAACAGAAACAACAACAACAACTACTACTACTACTAAATGACAATAATGATAATAATAATAATAATGATGATCCCAAAATCTACAGATTGACCAAAGTTGTCAGTGAAGTTAGTCTCTCTCCAAGACAGGGCACAATCGCCGAGTGATTAAATCGTCGGACAATAAATGTGAGGGTCTCAGGTTCGAATCTCGAACAAGAAGAACCAGAAGAACCCAAAGGAGAAGAACAAGAAAGAAAGTTTTAATTCAAGGCTACTGACCGACCTTGCCAAAGAATCTCGCCCTTCTCCAAGATGCTCTCAAAGGCTCAGAATCAGCGATCCTCCTGACAGTATAGAATTTATCGTGTTTCTATTTCAGTGCAGCAACCTTCAGAAAACGGAAATACGTAGGATTCACTGTCTCTGATACTCGCCCGGTTCGTGGGGGGACACTGCACTGTTGAACACATCACCAACACTCTCCATTTCTGGCAGTCGTGAGATAGGGCCTGCGTTCCGGCAAAACTCCTCTCTCTGTCCACTCTGCGATGCTGTCTGCCCACTTCTTTAGCTGTCTGCCTCGTCTCCTTTACACCTGAAGTGAGGGTCTTCGGAGAGCCTGTCAGATCTTGTTACGTGGTTATACTATTTCATCCCCCCCCCCTCTCTCTCGACTCCTCCTCCCTCCGCCCCCCTCTCTCCCTCTCTCTCTCTCTCTCCACTCCTCCTCCCTCCGCCCTCTCTCTCTCCACTGTGGTCAAG
>NC_134884.1:2518377-2543377 GCF_041734735.1 Babylonia areolata
TGTGTGTGTGTGTGTGTGTGTGTGTGTGTGTGTGTGTGTGTGTGTCTTCCCTTTCCCTTTTACTCTCTCTCTCCCTCTCTCTCTCTCTCCACAACCTGTGTGTCTCTCTCTCTCTTCCCTTTCCCTTTTACTCTCTCTCTCTCTCCCCCTCTCTCTTTCTCCACGACCTCTGTGTGTGTGTGTGTGTGTGTGTGTGTGTGTGTGTGTGTGTGTGTGTGTGTGTGTGTGTCTCTCTCTCTCTCTCTCTCTCATCACAAAGACCGGACCAGTGTCGTTAGTTCTTGTTTGTCTCAGGACTGCACACGGACTTTGGCGACGACCCAGACCACTACCATTGAAAGTCTAGTCCAGGAGAGGGGGGGTAAATAAAAGTCCTGTTTCTTGTCAGGAATCGAACTCATGGCTCTTCCGGTTACTAGGTGGGCGTGTCCACCCACAAGGCATTCGCTTGGCATTGAACTAGCTTTATTTATTTATTTATTTATTTATTATGTTTGTCTGTTTGTTTTGTTTTGTTATTTTTTTCCCCCAAGGCCTGACTAAGCGCGTTGGGTTACGCTGCTGGTCAGGCATCTGCTTGGCAGATGTGGTGTAGTGTATATGGATTTGTCCGAACGCAGTGACGCCTCCTTGAGCTACTGATACTGATACTGCCACGGGGGGGGAGAAGGTTCTGATTGTTGGAAGTTTACAAGTGATGTGACGTATAGACAGAAGCTGTCGGAGAAACACGCAGTAATGTGATTGTTCCTCTCTCTCTCTCTCTCCTGTTGTGATGGACACGGACGATAATTTTATATCAGTTGCTGAGTGCTGTGCTTGTCCGTCTGGGGATAAAACCCTTGCGATATATCAACAAGCATTCAAAACGAAACAAAACGAAATGAAACGAATCGTTTTTTGTTTGTTTATTTTCATTTATTTATTTATTTATTTTAATTTTATTTTATTTGTTTTTTTATTTTATTTTTGTTGTTGCTAATTCATGCCTTATTTATTGACATTTTATATTTGAAAAAAAAAGAGTCGAGAGAGAGGCAGACAGACAGACAGACAGAGAGACAGACCCAGAGAGACAGAGAGCGACAGAGAGAGAGATACATTTTTTTTCAAATAAAATCACAATAGATGGATTCTAGTATTCAGCGTTCGTTTCGTCTGCTTGTTTCATCGTTTCTTTTCTTCTTTGATATTTATTTATTTATTTAGTGTTTTCTTCTTTTTTTTCTTTTTTTTTTTTGTACCTGAATGTCAGGAGAGACAACTCTGTCTCAAGAACAACGTGTGAGTGACGCGCCATCTGGTAAAATCCCCTTGACATCGGACATATGAGAACGGGGCACATTCACGACAATATTCTATGACGTCCATCAACTTTTGAATATACAGACAGGGTTGGGTTTTTTTTCTGATGCAGGTTTGATTTTATTTTCGTCCATTAAAAAAACCCAAAAAACAACCCTGTACAAAAATATGCCTGCATATGAGGATTGTGCGTGTGTTTTTGTTTGTGAGAGAGCGAGAGAGAGCGAGAGAGAGAGAGAGAGAGAGAGAGAGAGAGTGTGTGTGTGTGTGTGTGTGTGTGTGTGTGTGTGTGTGGGATGGGGGGTGGGGGTGGCTACGTGGCTGCGCGCGTTTGTGTGTGTGTGTGTTGGGGGGCGTGTTTGTGTGTGTATTTGTGTGTGCACGTGCGTGCGTGAGTGTGTGATACAGAGAGAGAGAGAGAGAGAGAGAGAGACAGACAGACAGACAGACAGAGAGAGAGAGAGAGACAGACACACACACACACAGATGCATTTCGTAATATTCTTTTCTCCATTGCCATGTTTGTTTGAATCCTTCATTGTTATTATTCGATTCCAATACTGGACCAGTTGTTGTATGTCTGCAGGCGGAATGCCGTTCGCTTTTTTTTTTTTTTTTTTTTTTTTTTTTTTTTGTGCGCTCTAGATTTCATTATGGCAAATATGTATGTAAATTCGAATGGCTGGTCCATGTCATGTTTGTTTTGATGCATGGAAAATGTGACGGGCGGTCTATATCATTTGTCTTCTGAAGCTGTAATGTTGTGCGCAACAAATGTTTACAGAGGGGGTGGGAATCATGACACGAGCATTAGGATAATCGGGAGATATAAACATAAAACAATGCTCCTCGCCCGTTTTCATACTCCTCATAATAAGCTTCCTTGTCTAGCTATTTGTTCAGATTCTTCTTCTCCTTCTTCTTCTTTTTCTTCTTCTTCATGGTGAAGTTTTGCATCAGCTCACGTTAAGTTACGAGAAAATACTCGTACTTCTCTGTAAACAAGATGTAAAATGATAATGACAATGGCAGGTTATCAGCATGATTCTTATTTCTTATTTCAAGGTAGATTATTTACGCACGCACGCACGCACACGCGAAACAACAAATAACTAGATAGATGGTTGATTCCATCAATCAATAACATAAACCAAATAAAGTGAAAAAAAAGAAGAATAAACGCGCCAATGTCAAAGTGCAATTCAATTACGAAAACTCCATGAAGTTCAACACAAAATAATTACAAGAAGAAACTCTTCAAACACACACACACACACGCACACACACACACGCACACACGCGCGCGCGCACACACACACACACACACACACACGCACGCACAACACACAAAAAACAACAACACACACACTCACGTAATACAATTACGAAAACACTATGAAATTCAACACAAAATGATTACAAGAAGAAACTCTTCAAACACACACACACACACACAAACTACGGAAACACCATGAAATTCAGCACAAAATAAATACTAGAAGAAACACACAGATACACAGACACAGACACACAAGACAAACGGAAGAGAGGAGGAGTGGTGGAGAGAGGGTGTGGGGGTGGGGGGGTGGGGGGTAGGAGAGGCAGGGAGGGAGGGAGCGCTCAATTGTGGTGACGGGAGCCAAGAGAGTGAGAATCAGAGAGTCCCCCAAGCACTAATGGACCAGAGATAAAGTGTGGCTCGGGCAAAGTACACCCCGGATCTGCAACAATTATCACTGACATTTGCTGAGGGAATCAGGGAAGAAAAGAGGTTTGGGTAGACGTCAGGGGGAAGTGAGGGTGTGGGGGTGTGTGTAGGGGTGTGGGTGGAACCGTGGATGTGGGTGTGTGGGGTGGAGCCGTGGATGTGGGTGTGTGGACGTGGGGGTGGACCCGTGGATGTGGGCGTGGAGGTGGAACCGTGGATGTCTTGGAGGGTTGTGGGTTGGGGTTGCAAAAGGCAGGAACAAAGAGTGAGACACACGCACAGACTGGCATAGCACACGACAGACACACATACTTTCTCGTGCGCGCGCGCGCACGCTGACAGACAGTAAACAGGAAAACTAAAGAAAAGAAGCAATCAGAGACAGAGAGAGAGGGGAGGGGGTGGGGTGTGTGTGTGTGTGGGACAGTGTGTGTGTGTGTGTGTGTGTGTGTGTGTGTGTGTGTGTGTGTGTGTGTACATGTGTGTGTGTGTGTGTGTGTGTGTGTGTGTGTGTGTGTGTGTGTGTGTGTCTGTCTGTCTGTCTGTCTGTGCCAGTGTGTGTGTGTCTGTCTGTGCCAGTGTGTGTGTGTGTGTGTGTGTGTGTGTGTGTGTGTGTTTGAATGTACGTTTCTCTCTCTCTCTCTCTCTCTCTACACACACACACACACACACACACACACACACACAACCACACACTGTACAGACATAATCGCACACATACATGCACATATGATGAGTTATATTATCTATTTGTTTATTTACTTAACAATTTTTAGTAAGTTACTTTATTTACGTATTCATTCTCACGTATCTAATTATCTAATCATATAATCATGGATGTCAAGGCAAAGGACGAAGAAATCAATGACACCGGAAATGAGAACGTAACCCCAAAGGCAGACGAACAAATGCGGCCGTAATTGTGGGCAGGCAATAGCTGATGATAGATAGGTCTCCTCTCCTCTCTTTTGCAAGATCTCTCTGCTCCTGGTGGAGGTCCTGAAGACGCCAGTCCTCAAACGCCAGAACTTGGTTGTGGACAGTCAGACGCCGGGAGGTCATAGTTTATACATACATACATACATACATACATACATACATATATATATATATATATAAAATAATAAATCCTTTCCTGTAGCAATGGAACAGCGCGGGGAAATGATTGGACGTTGACACATATAACATAAATGGATTCCTCAGTACGCATTCAACGCCGATATGATTATGTCTGTATTTCTGTGGTAGCTTGATTTTACTTCTTTTTTATTATTTTTTTATTTTTATTTACCTAAATACTACACTTTTGTCAATTACCAACAGAAGTCCCTTCCCCAATGCCACACACACACACACACACACACACGCGGAGCGAGCGAGCGAGAGAGTGGTGTGGTGTGGTGTGTGTGTGTGTGTGTGCGTGCCTGCGTACGTGCGTGTGTGCATGAGAGAGAGAGAGAGAGACACACACACACACACACACACAAACAGACAGACAGACGGAGACAGGGAGACACAGACAGATGGAGATCCATATAGACACAGGGAAAGAAACAGACAGAAAGTCCCACATATACAGACAGACAGACAGACAGACAGACAGACAGACACACACACACACACACAATATCTGAATCTGAGTCTAAATCAGAATCATAATGGTTCACTACCGATTAAGCCATTTCGATGGATAAAAACATACAGAAAAAGCATATACAGATGGAGCGTGAGAGGGAGGCTGATGACCTTTTGCCAGAAACAACATCATCTGTTAACGATTGCAGATGTGTCCAAAAAATGACGCACAACACTTTCCCTTCAGAATTTCTCACCTTGTTTCTTTGCAGCTTTAAGATCGTTCTGAAATTGACGGAAAACAAAAAGCAAAAACCAATAAACAACGGAAGGGGGGTGGGGGGAGGGGGGGGAGTTGTATACAGCTCACGTTATAACATCACGTTATTGCTGAAGGCTCCTCTTTTCTTTATGAACAACCAGGATGGAAATGTCACATTTCTTCTTCTTCTTCTTCTTCTTTTCTCTCTCTCTCTCTCTCTCTCTCTCTCTCCCTCTGTCGCCACATTCTCCGTTCTTTTATGGATCGGATCTCCCACGTGCACTTAGTGACACAAGTTATACAATTACGCACACAGACACAAACAAACACAGACACCTCTGTGTGTGTGTGTGTGTGTGTGTGTGTGTGTGTGTGTGTGTGTGTGTGTGTGTGTGTGTGTGTGTGTGTGTGTGTGTGTGAATATGAGTGAGTGAGTGAGTGAGTGAGTGAGTGAGTGTGTGTGTGTGTGTGTGTGTGTGTGTGTGTGTGTGTGTGTGTATGTTCTTGCAGTGCCTTCCCTTACATTGCCTTGCCTTGTCTTTTTTTTTTTTTTTAGGCTCCGCTACAGTCTTGGGTTTGGTTTAGCCATTTAGGATTTACTCACACACACGCGCGCGCGCGCACACACATACTTATATACAAACGGGAACACGCACATACACATACATGCACAAATACATACATACAGACATAACTCCCCTCATCACACACCCACTGCACACACATACACACGCACACACTTTACATTAACAACAACAACAACAACAGCAACAGCAACACTACTGCTGCTACTACTACTACTACTACTACTACTACTACCAACAACAACAACAACAACAACAGTGATGGTCCAGAAGTGAAAAGACTGGCTTAGGATGATGTTGATGATAGAAAGAATAAGATGAGAAGAGAGAGAGAAAGAAAGAAAGAAAGAAAGAAAGAAAGAAAAGGCGAGGGAAAAGAAGAAAGTTGAGACAGAAAGGAAATGAAAAGGAAAAACAAAGGAAAGAAACCATATATTAAAAAAAAAAAAAAAAAAAAAAAAAAAAAAAAAAAAAAAAAAAAAAAAGAATATGGGAAAAAATGAAACAAACAAACATCCCCAAAAGATCCCCCCCCACACACCACCACCACCACCCTTAAAAGCCCCATCCCCAAACCTTCTCAGAGAAATAACAAGGAAGAAGCTTGGACCAAACACACGATATTGTATCCCTGTATCAAACCTGTTATCTCCCACAACGTTAGTGATAAACCAGTCCTGCCTTCTCTGCTCTCGCTCTCCTCGCATCCGATTCACTAGACGCTCAGTTTGATTTTCCAGTCGAACATGGGAGAAAGGGCGGGCGTGTGTGTGTGTGTGTGTGTGTGTGTGTGTGTGTGTGTGTGTGTGTGTGTGCGTGCGTGCGTGCGCGCGTGTGTGAGTGTTTGTTTCGATAAAGATAAGCCTATCACGTGGTGTTTTTAGTTCAACCCGTCAAACGGCAGTGTCAAAGCCAGGAAACAATTTTTGCTCCAGACAGTTCGCTTCATAGACAGTTGTTGCTTCTTTTTTTTTTCTTTCTTTCTTTTTTTCCCCACCTTCACGGCACAAACACCACAACAATCCTATCATTATTTTATCAGACTCTCACAGCAATATATGCAGGAAATCGTCAATATCACTGACGAAAATCAACAAGAAACACCTCATTTCCTGCTTCAGACGCAGACCCCAAGGCTAACAGAATTAAAAATCATGTCCGCCCTTTTGGCTTCCGACTTCCGGTGTAAGATTCATCCACCAAGGGCAACTTCCGGTTGCGCAGGATTTCATTTTTAGATGCCCATCAACAAACAAGAGTGCGAGGGGTGTGTGTGTGTGTGTGTGTGTGTGTGTGTGTGTGTGTGTGTTGTTGTTGTTGTTGTTGTTGTTGTTGTTGTTGTTTGTTGTTGTTGTTGTTGTTGGTATTTTTGTTTTTTCAACAAACATTTCCAACTATGCGGTTGTTGTGAAGTTTGAGAAAGCAGTGGACTTGTGAAGGAGAGAGAGAGAGAGAGAGAGAGAGAGAGAGAGAGAGAGAGAGAGAGAGAGAGAGAGACAGAGAGAGAGACAGAGAGACAGAGGGAGACAGAGAGAGATGGAGAGAGAGGGAGAGGGGGAGAGACAGAGACAGGGGAGAGAGAGAGGGGGGGAGAGAGGGGGAGAGTGAGAGAGAGAGACAGAGAGAGGAGAGAGAGAGGGGGAGAGAGAGGGAGAGAGAGAAAGAGAGAGAGAAAGAAATGGTCGTATGTACGTCACACACACACACACACACACACACACACACACACACACACACACACACAATCGAGGGAAAAGAAAATGAAGAAGGAAGAGAAAACGAAAAGAAAGAAAGAAAGAATGGAAGAAAGAAAGAAAATGGAAGAAAGAAAGAAAGGAAGAAAGAAAGAAAGAACAGCAGACAGGAAAACAAACAGAGACGAGTCAAAATGAACACAAAAAGAATACAACAAAAACACCACCACCAACAACAACAACGACGACACCACCACCACCAGTAGCAACAAAGAAATTCTGCTCTCAATTCAAAGGGAACAGAGTATCTGATGATGATGATAATGACGACGATAATGGAGATGATGACGGTGATGATGATGACGACGACGTTGATAATGATGATGATGGTGGTGGTGGTGGTGGTGGTGACGATGACGATAGTGACGACAACAACGATGATGACGCTGATAATGAAGATGATGATGATAATGATGACGATGACAATGACGACGACGAAGATGATGATGATGATGACAGATTCCCCGGATCATTGACAAGATGGTCCTAGATGTCCAATCCTCTGGTGGCTGTGGGTTTTATCTACAATTGAGATATAAAGAAAGAAAAAAAAACCCAGTGCATTTGAAAATAATGGCAAAGGATCGGACGGAAGCTGTAGGGTTGAGCTTGCCAAGAACAAGATGGATGTCTGCATTGCTAAATGCTGGCTTTCAACACGGGAAAAGTTCTCCCCCCGAGGTCTTAAATCTAAAAGTGCACTAGCCAACTTCCACATGTGTGTGTGTGTGTGTGTGTGTGTGTGTGTGTGTGTGTGTGTGTGTGTGTGTGTGTGTGTGTGTGTGTGTGTGTGTGTGTGTGTGTGTGTGTGTGTGTGTGTGTGTGTGTGTGTGTGTGTGTGTGAGTGAGTGCGTGTGTGTGTGTGTGTGTGAGTGAGTGAGTCAGTGCGCGCGCGCGCGTGTGTGTGTGTGTGTGTGTGTGTGTGTGTGTGTGTGTGTCTGTCTGTCTGTCTGTCTGTGTGTGACGGCGCGCGCGCTCGCGCGTGTGCGTGTGCGTGTCCGTGTGTTTTGGCAGGATCCAAAATTGGAATATGGCAAAAGCTTATAACTCGGATCAGACCTCCTCCACAACTGAATGACGACACGTTGAGGACAGTGAGGTACCCAACAGAAAGTTATTTTAATGCCCTGTTTTGTCAGTTGGTGAATAATATGTTTTATTTCCATTGTCATTTGTTTTGTCAGTTGGTGAACAATATCTTTTATTTCCATTGTCATCTGTTTTGTCAGTTGGTGAACAATATGTTTTATTTCCATTGTCATCTGTTTTGTCAGTTGGTGAATAATATGTTTTATTTCCATTGTCATGTGTTTTGTCAGTTGGTGAATAATGTTTTATTTCCATTGTCATCTGTTTTGTCAGTTGGTGAATAATATGTTTTATTTCCATTGTCATCTCAATTCGCTTCTAACTTGGATCAGACCTCCTCCACGACACGTTGAGGACAGTGAGATATACGAGACACACAACGACAACACAATCACTCAGGCAGCCGGAACTGACTGATGATTGATATTATTTGATTAATTCCACGTCACTGTAGGTTGGACAGTGCACTTGCTCTCGCCAACACTGGCAGGTTAAGCACTGCGATTTATGGCCCTTGGGCACTCTCTCTCTCTCTCTCTCTCTCTCTCTCTCTGTATGGCTATGCTGGACTCAAAAATAACTTCAACACTGGCGTTGCTCCAGGAAAAAAAAACCAAAACCTTTCTTTATTTTGGATTTATGTTCCCCCCTAACCCCTCCCCCTCCCCCCATCCCCTATGGAAAACATTGCAGTGTGAAATCAGCCCTAACTAACATCGTTTCTATGTAATTGTGTGAATGGTTGTGGATTTGTGGATAACATGCAATTCCCTCAAGAGTGATTACCAAAGCCCAAGAAACAATCGGAACTGGATATTTATGTTACGTATTATTCCATGTTCCCTGTTGGGGAAATTTGGAAACGCAATGACAAACGTACGCGTTACATGCCTAGCGATTATATATATATATATATATCAAAGACTGTCCACACACACACACACACACACACACATATATATATATATATATATATATATATATATATAGACAGAGCGAGAGAGAGAGAGAGTCACACACACACACACTCACAGACACACACAAACTGATGTTTGATGTTAGCGTTTCCTTCTATATACCTATGCCTCCCTTTTAATGTTTTTAATTTTTTGTATCTTTCCCCACCACACACACACCAATTTCACCTTCTGCCCAATACTGTTCCTACCCACCCCCTCCACCCCTCCCCCTTTTGTTTTTGTTTTATGGTGTGTGGTTTTTTTTTCCTCGTCTAATAACACTTAAAGTGGAAGACGTTAAACTGAAGACTACTATTTCTACTACTACACCACACACACACACACACACACACACACACAAAGAAATAGTAACAGATCTTAGTCATAATAGGGTAAAAAAAAAATAAAAAAAAAGAAAAATAGAGCCATTATCTTAACCCCAGCAAATATTGACCCAGCCGCGAACCACCTCCACGCAGACATCTTCTCACTGAAGGACACACTGTGAAATTTCCTCAGCAGTGCCTGGACAAACAGTATGTCCTCCAGGTCCATTGCCTTTGATCCTCCGTCTCTGTCTCGCTGCCTCTGTCTCTCTTTGTTTCTCTTTGTTTCTGTCTCTTTGTCTGTCTGTCTCTGTCTCTTTCTCTGTCGGTTTGTCTCTGTGTGTCATTCTCTTTGATCTTTCTGTCTCTGTCTCTCTGCCTCTGTTTTGTCTCTGTCTGTCTGTCTCTCTCTATCTGTCTGTCTGTCTCTACATGTCTGTCTGTCTGCTTCTGTCTGTCTGTCTGTCTGTCTGTCTGTCTGTCTCTCTCTCTCTCTCTCTCTCTCTCTCTCTCTATATATATATATATATATATATACACACACATATACATACCTGTCTGTCTGTCTCTCCCCCTCTCTCTCATTTTCCCTTTCTTTCCTCTTTCCCTCAAAAAATGCGCACACAAAAACAACGAGAATTAGACAGAGACAGACAGAGAGAGAGACGGAGAGACAGACAGAGAGATAGGCAGGCAGGCGGACAGGCAGGCAGGCAGGCAGGCAGGCAGGCACACACACACACACACACACACACACACACACACACACACACACACACACACACGCACGCACACACACACACACACTGTGCGAGAAAGAAAGAGAAACAGACAGACAGAGACAATACATAGACAGACAGAGTGAGATAGAAACAAAGACAGTGGAACCAGAGAGACAGAGAGTCACGCAGACAGGCAACACAGAACTTCTCCAGCACCAATCCCTCCCACGTGGAGGAGGAAAGGAAGATGAAGTGTTGCACGATGATATGACAGTCAGTCGTGTGCGACTATGGCCATCAGAACAGCAGAGGAGGCAACTGCTGTCCATACTATCTGGGCTGGTATTTGATTGTAGTGGGAGAGTGTCTTGCCCAAGTTACATCCTCCGTAAGCCCACGATTTGTCTCACTTTATCGCCCCTGGTATTTGATTGTAGTGGGAGAGTGTCTTGCCCAAGTTACATCCCCCGTAAGCCCACAATTTCTCTCACTTTATCGCCCCTGGTATTTGATTGTAGTGGGAGAGAGTCTTGCCCAAGTTACACCCCATGTAAGCCCACGATTTCTCTCACTTTATCGCCCCTGGTATTTGATTGTAGTGGGAGAGAGTCTTGCCCAAGTTACACCCCATGTAAGCCCACGATTTCTCGCAATCCCACGATTTCTCTCACTCTGTCTCTTCCCTCTTTCTCTTTCCTTTTCCCCTCTCCGATTTTTCTCTTAGATTTGCACTGGAAAAAGACAAGAACCCAACTGTGATGATAAAGGAAATCTGTTTTGGTTAAAGTAAGGGGGACTTCCCACAATTTCTCACGCAACTGAGAGAAAACGTGGGAGGGGGGGGGGGGGAACGACCACCATTTCTCGCAATCCCACACAGCCTCTAAGTCTGCAGCACTAAGACCCAGTGCAATTTTGCCACCCAATTTGGGAGTCATAGTCCTTCACAAATGACTAAGCTGTTAATGATTTCTCATTGCAATGGAGAAACTATTGATCATACAGCTCCCACTTTGCTGTTGGCCCAACTGTAAGCTTATGTCAGTCTGTGATGTAAGCTGGGTGTTGATACTCGCCAGGGAAAACAGCACAGTGCACCCTCCGTGCACCGACAGCGTCAAATCAAATCAGATCAAATCAAATCATGTTGCCAAAAGCAAAGCCGAGGGACCACGTCAAGGCCGAGCACCCGTCAGTTCTTATTAACACCAGTCACAGAAAACACAGAATAATGTTAAAACGTCGATTGGAACCTAGTTCTACAGAGAATAATGTTAAAACGTCGATTGGAACCTAGTTCTACAGAGAATAATGTTAAAACGTCGATTGGAACCTAGTTCTACAGAGAATAATGTTAAAACGTCGATTGGAATCTAGTTCTACAGAGAATAATGTTAAAAGTCGATTGGAACCTAGTTCTACAGAGAATAATGTTAAAACGTCGATTGGAACCTAGTTCTACAGAGAATAATGTTAAAACGTCGATTGGAACCTAGTTCTACAGAGAATAATGTTAAAACGTCGATTGGAATCTAGTTCTACAGAGAATAATGTTAAAAGTCGATTGGAACCTAGTTCTACAGAGAATAATGTTAAAAGTCGATTGGAACATCGTTCTTCTTCAGTCCTGTCCCCTCCTGAAGGGGGCTCAGAGACACCGTGTGACTGACACCAACCCTGCTGCACACCAAGCTCCATGGCCCCAGACAGGACTTGGTGAGGACGACACTAACCCTGCTGCACACCAAGCTCCATGGCTCCAGACAGGACTTGGAGAGGACGACACTAACCCTACTGCACACCACGCTCCATGGCTCCAGACAGGACTTGGAGAGGACGACACCAACCCTACTGCACATCACGCTCCATGGCTCCAGACAGGACTTGGAGAGGACGACACCAACCCTGCTGCACACCAAGCTCCATGGCTCCAGACAGGACTTGGTGAGGACGACACTAACCCTGCTGCACACCAAGCTCCATGGTTCAGACAGGACTTGGAGAGGACGACACTAACCCTACTGCACACCACGCTCCATGGCTCCAGACAGGACTTGGAGAGGATGACGTCATTCATCAGACTGGCTGGAATGACACTGAGAAGAAGAAGAGGAAGAAGAAGAAGGAAGAAGGAGAAGAAGAAATAGAAAAACCACCACCACCACCACAACAACAACGTTGAAAAGACTAATTCAATCACGTCTCCGGCAATCCACGTAAAAAATCAAATCCAGTTTAAAACATTGAAAACGGCGTAAAAACGACCATTTCACCAACATCTGCCTCTCTCCGCGTATAACTCACATCGAGTTCAAAACACATATTTCCCTCCGGAACTGAAAAAAGAGCGTCCAGGGGGGGAACTCAGGCACAGAGAGAGGGGCATAACAAGGATTTATTGACACCTCTGGCCGATAATACGTCCATTATCACAAGCATTGCTGGGCCAGATAGATATCTTTCGAAAGCCCCCTGGACATGGAATGAAGGGAAAATGTGTGTGTTGTGTTGTGGTGTGCTGTGCTGTTGTGTTGTGTTGTGTTGTGCTGTGCTGTGCTGTGCTGTTGTGTTGTGCTGTGCTGTGCTGTGCTGTTGTGTTGTGTTGTGCTGTGCTGTGGTGTGTTGTGCTGTGGTGTGCCGTGCTGTGTTGTGCTGTGCTATCTGTGCTGTGCTGTGCTGTGTGGTGTGATGTGTGGTGTGTTGTGGTATGGTATGGTGTGGTGTGGTGTGGTGGTGTGGTGTTGTGGTGTGTGTGTGTGTGTGTGTGTGTGTGTGTCTGTGTCTGCGGGTGTGTCTGCGTGTATGTCTGCTTTTTTTTCTATCTACCGTTCTAACTATGTATGTGAACGTGTGTCCAACAGTCCGTCTCCGTCTCTATTTTTCCACCTTACCCGCTCTCTGCCCCTCGATGTATCCACCTAGATATGAATCTATCGATTTCTATCTCTTGCTAGAACATACACATCATCTGTCTCTGTATACCCATTTATCTTTCTGTTACGAGAATGCATACGAAGGTCTCTCTCTCTCCGACCACAAATGATAACATAAACTACCTTCCTCCAGAGCCGAGACAAAGGAGAGAGGATCCTCAATGGATCTGGTCACTGTGAGCAAATCTGCCACGATCTCCGGGGATCTACGGACCTTTGTCTGGAGGATACGGTCAACAAGACGTGTGGGTCTCCAAGCATCTTGGCGTTTCAGATTTTGTGCGGAGCATACTGTCTCGAAGAAAGCTGTGAGTTGTGTGGTGTTGCGTTGCGTTGCGTTGCGTTGTGCGCGCGCGCGCGTTTGTGTGTGTGTGTGTGTGTGGAGGGGATTGTGGGTGGTGCGTGTGTGTTTATGTTCCCACTTAATATGTCTGTTTGATCCCCCCCCCCCTCTCTCTCTCTCGTTTGTTTTTGTTTTATCTATATTGCACCATTTTGATCTGATTGGTACCCACTATGTCACCACAGCTTTTCAGCTAATGACATAAAACATTTCAGTGTTCTCTCTCTCTCTCTCTCTCTCTCTCTCTCCACCCCTCTCTCTCTCCCTCCCTAAGCCCTTCGCACCCTCTCTCTGTCATATGATTATGCATGCATAGTTCTGTCCTCCCTAAGAAAAAAAAAACAAGTTCCCCCCACAAACTGAGAGGAAATACGGCAGAGGCAAACTCTCTCTCTCTCTCTCTGTCTCTTTCTCTCTCTGACATATATATAATGTAGTATTGTGTAGTGTATACCCTGTTTCTGGGCGGGGACTGGATGAAAACAAGCGCGCCAGTGCTTATCTATTATCCTCGATAATAAAGAATTTTGTCTTGTCTTGTCTTCCCTTGTCCTCTCGCTCTTCCTCCCTCCCCCCCCCTCTCTCCCTGCCATACGACTGTGCACGCATAGGTATTTCTCCCCCCCACACACACCCCCCTGTGCCCCCCTAAAAAAAAAAGAAGAAGAAGAAAAAAAAAATATATATATATATATATATATATAAACTAAACGAAACAACTTCCCCTGCAAAATGAGAGGAAACACGGAAGAGACAAAGAGCTCTCCAAACTTGTTGCGTGACCAAGCACAGTCACAGTCACACTCTCTCCATTCATTCCGTGCAGAAGACACAGCCTGTGGTGAATTTGTATCTCCAAGGGTTTTGTTGTTGCTTCGTGCAGAAGATGCCATTGAAAAAAAGTCCGTCTCTCAAAGGACAATTTCTTGAAGGTTTTTTCCAGCAGTTTTTTTAGGGAGTTTCCTTGGGGAAGATTTGTACCCCGGGGAGTCTTTTTTTTTAAGTTCGTGAACTGTTCTAGGGGCAACTGATGTTCAAATGAAATTACTAGCTCTGAAATAAAGAAAATTATGCAAAATAATAAGAGAAAGAAAGGACTGTTGTGGTGAAGGGGTGGGAAGTGAGTGTGTGTATGTGTGTGTGTGTGTGTGTGTGTGTGTGTGTGTGTGTGTGTGTGTGTGTGTGTGTGTGTGTGTGTGTGTGTGTGAATGACTATTTTCGCTTTTTATTTTTCAGAGATTTGTTTTCGTTTAATTACAGCGAATCCCAAGACATGGGAACAGTCAGCAACAGATAGAGGTAGCTGGAGATCTTCAACGCTCAGGGGAACCCAACACTTTGAGGAAACCAGACGACTGAACATCCAGGAGAAAAGAAGGAGAAGGAAAGACCCAGGTCCGCAGCCCAGCAACGCAGGCCAGATCTACACCTGCCCACAATGCCACAGACTCTGCAGATCACGGATTGGACTAATTAGTCATCAAAAGGCATGCCGCCCATCCCTGGCGGGAACTTCCCACTGATCTTCGCAAGCGAAGTACCAGCCATCATCACAGCGAATCATTATGCAAGTAAAACAGTTTCAGTTTCAGTTTCAATAGCTCAAGGAGGCGTCACTGCGTTCGGACAAATCCATATACGCTACACCACATCTGCCAAGCAGATGCCTGACCAGCAGCGTAACCCAACGCGCTTAAAAAATAACAGGCACCAGGGGGATGTAAACCGCCTTATCCAAATTCCATCCTTTTTTCTTTCAACATTTGTTTGGGTGTGTATCTTTTTTGTTGTTGTTGTAACTATTTCTTTATCATTATATTCCGCACTCATCATAGTTCTGTGATGAAAATAATGTTCTTATACAGGTGTCTGAAAATCATTCCACAGAATCGTGGAGATAATCTTACATCTCAATGAATAATGATCCAGTTTCAGTTTCAGTAGCTCAAGGAGGCGTCACTGCGTTCGGACAAATCCATATACGCTACACCACATCTGCCAAGCAGATGCCTGACCAGCAGCGTAACCCAACGCGCTTAGTCAGGCCTTGAGAATAATGATCCAACGGATATTTAGTCTCCATTGCAAAAAGCATATATGATGATGAGATGACTGACGCGATTCAAAAGTTCGGTGGCGCTTTTTTTTTTCTTTTTCGGGGGGTGGGGGGTGGGGGGGGGGGGTTGTTGTTGTCACTCAGTTGAGCTCAGCTCCAGCTGTGCATGGGAAGCTAGGAATGAGCCACAGAGGAGTCCCAAAATCAAAATAACAACAACAATAATACGACTAATGATAAGAAGAATGGTGGTGATGACCTCAGTTATTCAGAATTTTATGACATATTCCGATCTGATCTGAAAGCATTCTAGGTTTTTCTAACGTTTCATTGTGTTTTTTTCAGCCCTCAAGAGGCCTATCTCCCTCCCCCCCACCCCCCCCCCCACACCCCGTCCCCGTCTCTCTCTCTAACGTCAAATATCAGGGGGTTTTGTGTGTGTGTGTGTGTTTGTTTTGGTTTTTTTTCGCAAGAAAACATTTTGTGGCGTCCTCTCAAGAGGCATCTCTCTCTCTCTCTCTCTCTCATCATTGTCAATAAATAAAACTGATGTTAAATATCACCCCCACCCCACCCCCCCACACCCCCAAAAATATTGCAATGCATTCTCTTTTTTTTTTTCCTAGCATATTCCATATTATTTGCAAGCTTCTTTTTTGTTGTTGTTGTTTTGTTTGTACCTTTGTAACTGCGAACATGAATAATTGAAAGCTGTAAACTGAGCTCACGCCTTCAAAGATGTAAACTATTAATTTTGTGTCAACATATCTTTCCGCTCTCTTGGTGCCTGTATTTCCCTGCTGCTCTGCTTTAAACGTCGTCATCTGTATTTCCCTGCTGCTCTGTTTTAAACGTCGTCATCTGTATTTCCCTGCTCCTCTGCTTTAAACGTCGTCATCTGTATTTCCCTGCCCCTCTGCTTTAAACGTCGTCATCTGTATTTCCCTCCCCCTCTGCTGTAAACGTCGTCATCTGTATTTCCCTCCTCTGCTTTAAACGTCGTCATCTGTATTTCCCTGCTGCTCTGCTTTAAACGTCGTCATCTGTATTTCCCTGCCCCTCTGTTTTAAACATTGTCATCTGTATTTCCCTGTCCCTCTGTTTTAAACATTGTCATCTGTATTTCCCTCCCCCTCTGCTTTAAACGTTGTCATCTGTATTTCCCTGCCCCTCTGTTTTAAACATTGTCATCTGTATTTCCCTGCCCCTCTGCTTTAAACGTTGTCATCTGTATTTCCCTTCTCCTACTTCTTTGTCTGCGCGTCAGTCTCTCTGTTGGTCTGTCTGTCTAACCTCTTCGTCCCTATCTATTTCACTCTCTCTCTCTGTCTGTCTCTCTCTCTCTCTCTCTTTCTCTGAATTTGGTGATCTAACACACACACACACACACACACACACACACACACACACACACACACACACACACATCTCGATATCTCGAAGAATTCATACCTTTTAACTCGTTCTTTTCTTTTTTTTTTCTTCTTTTTCTTTTTTTCTTTTCTTTTTGAACGAACATGGCTGACAAACACGCACGTCTGCACACGACCACTAAGATTTGCACACGGCGTTGCGTGCTTTGAAAACTGGAAGAGGAAGTGGCCAGACCAATGTCTCTCTAATGAACCCTGTCGGTGTGTGCTGTTGTCAGAAACCAAAGGTGTGTGAACAGCGGTAAGCACAGCAGACAGCGGCCGTTTGGCTGGCAACACGTGCCATAGTTATCATCTTGCTTGCCTGATATTTCACAGGAATTTCCACAATTCCCCATACGAAAGCAGAATGGAGGAAGCCCACATCTACAACACCGAGAAGCATGCCAGTCTAGCCAGCAGCCTGAGAGAATCTGGCTTCCAAGCCAAAGTTCTCGCCATACAGATCGGTGCAAGAGAGTTTGTGGACGCATCTGCCTACAGCCTTATGAAACATCTGTCGATTTCTGGCAGAGAGAGGACATGGGCTCTCAAGGCAATGGCAGAAGCAGCAGAAAAGAGTTCCAGCTGGATCCGGTCGAGGAGGAATTTCCCTACTCAAACTAGGCATACGATGGCTCAGTGGTTAAAACGTCTGCCAGAAAAAGGGGACTCAGTTCTGAAGTTCGAACCTGCTGACCAGGAAAAAAAAGAAGAAGAAAAGGCGGCAATACAAGGGCATCCAGGAGTCATGACCTGGGTGCGGCTCGGACCCCTTAGAGTGTAAGGAGTTATGGGCCGAAAACACTTGACTGAGGAGGGCTTCTTCTCTGAAGACCTTGTACTGTCCAGCTCTCCCTAGAGTTTCTTATCACAGGAATTTCCACAACAAATTTCTCCCTGCCTCCCTTTAGAATATAATTCTCGTCTCTCTCATCACCAGCTATCGCTTCATGAGTGTTCCGGGCCAGCCAATGTGTAATGTGCCTGCGAATAAAATGACTATGATCTGTTCCTGTTTTGTTTCAAATTTGTCTCCCATTACGCCCGTTGTCCCAAATTGTCTCCCATCGGATCCGTTGTCTCAAATTCTCTCTCACCACGACCACTGTCTCAAATTATCACTAATCACGAGCGCTGTCTCAAAAATTCTTTCTCTCATCACGACCATTGTCTCAAATTTTCACTAATCACGAGCGCTGTCTCAAATTATCTCGCAACATCACCACCATCACCATCATTATCAATCAATCAATCAATCACTTTATTGTCTGAAACAGGGTATAGAAATTAACCACATTGTAATCATGACAATAATAAATGATTATTATTATTATTATTAAGGTTCCTCTGCTACTAGCCACTCATGGAGTATACTGGCGGTTGTTACAGGCACAGAGAGAGAGAGAGAGAGAGAGACAGAGAGATAGAGGGAGAGAGACACAGAGAGAGACACCGAGAGAGAGGGAGATGGGGGGAAGAGAGAGAAGGAAAGAGAGAGAGGGGGGAGAGAGAAGAAAAGAGAGGGAGAGAGAGAGAGAGGGAGAGAGAGGGAGAGAGAGACACAGAGAGAGAGAGAAGGAGAGAGAGACAGAGAGGGAGATAGACAGACAGACAGAGAGGGAGAGAGAGAGGGACACAGAGACAGAGACACAGAGAGAGAGACAGAGAGAAAGAGAGGGAGGGAGGGAGACAGAGAGAGACAAAAACAAAGAGAAAGCACAGACTTCCACATAGAAGCGACCACCCCATACAGGTACAATGGTAGTGCCGTACAGTACAGAAAGCCACAGGACATAACAATGTACTCTGAGAGATCTACAAACATCAACACACTGCATGGAGGTTGATGACCAGTACAAAGGGACGTTGGTCAATTAACTCACGGCAATTAGTCTGGCTGTCTCTGTGGTCCCTTTGTTATGTCCTCTGTGTTCAGCTGTCTGTCTGTCTGTCTTTCTTTCTTTCGATTTTTATTGTGTGCGTACACACACGCTCACACACATCAATGCATACACATACAAAGATAGCTATATAGACATAGCGAGAGATATAGGCGCGCGCACACACACACACACGCGCGCGGAGGGGGAGGGGGGGGGGGCAAACACACACACACACAGAGCTAGACAGACAAACATAGCGCCTCCCCACCCGCACACTCTTATACACACACACACACACACACACACACACACACACACAAGACGCTAAACTAAAGAACGAATACACACACACACACACACACACACACACACACACACACACACACACACACACACCAAAAAAAAAAGAGAGAGAGAGAGACAGAGGCAGACAGACAAACAGACAGACAGAGACTGACTGAGACAGACATACACAGACAGAGACTGAAGCGAAAACACCCATTCAGGTAAAGTGATACTGCCACACATGAAAGTGCGACCATACATATTCATTCAGGTGAAAGGATACTTCCGTCCAAACCGCAACTGGACATGACAATGTAATCTGAGAGATCTATACATGTTAACAAAGTGGCGGGATAGCGTCATTGTGGTTGTTTTGTGGTGTGAGAAAAAAAAAAAAACGAGTTACATGATGACGTCATTCGTCTGCATGACGTCACGCTTGGGGAGTTTTCGAATGATGCTGAAATTGTTTTTTTCCACACACAAACACACGGGCGCGCGCGTCCACACACACACACACACACACCACCACCACCACCACCCCGCACACACACCACCACCACCACTACCACACCCACACAACAGCCCCCCCACACACACACACCACCACCACATACACACCACCACCACCACCCCCTCCACCACACACACACACAACACCCCCCTCCCCCCGCCCCCACACACACAAACACCACCACCACCACCACCACCACAACAACAACACACACACACAAAACACCACCACACCACCACCACCCACCCACACAAACACCACAATCAGTCCCTCTACTCGGGACGCGTCAAAAGGTCATGATGACCAAAGAGGACAGCCAGCCTTCTCCACGCTGTTCTGTTAGACAGCTGTCCACAGAAGACCCGTGAAGATCATCCCCTGTCCAGTCCTTCACGTCGTCAGACCAGCTCTTGATCAGGAGTTGTCGCCCTGCATTGTCGCAAAGCGAGACAACTCCAGATTCACACACACAGTCACAGATAATTGGATAAAAACCGGAGACAGACAGAAGACACTGGACGACTGACAAAGGAGGACCCACAGACAGACAGACATACAGAGAAGCACACACACGGCCACACAAATGCAAACGCACTCTGTTAAGGCGACAGGATACTTATTTGTATTTGTATTTCTTTTTATCACAACAGATTTCTCTGTGTGGAATTCGGGCTGCTCTCCCCAGGGACAGCGTGTCGCTACACTTAGAGCGCCACTCCCCCCCCCACACACTTTTTTTTGTATTTTTTCCTGCGGGCAGTTTTATTTGTTTTCCCTATCGAAGTGGATTTTTCTACAGAATTTTGCCAGGAACAACCCTTTTTTTTTGCCGTGGGTTCTTTTACGTGCGCTAAGTGCATGCTCGGTTTATCGTCTCATCCGAATGACTAGCGTCCAGACCACCACTCAAGGTGTAGTGGAGGGGGAGAAAATATCGGCGGCTGAGCCGTGATTCGAACCAGTGCGCTCAGATTCTCTCGCTTCCTAAGCGGACGCGTTACCTCTAGGCCATCACTCCACAACGTCATTTTGAGTGGTCCAGAAGAAGGCTGTTATCATAGCTTTGTGTGTGCCCACAGAGGGCACAAAAAGATACTTTATGTCTTTGCCTATGCCTTTGCCTACTACTACTACTTCTTCTACTACTACTGCTGCTACTACCACTACTACTAATTACTACGAGGCCTACTACTTTTCTCCATCCCACTCTAAATCTTTCTTGA
Source organism: Babylonia areolata (assembly GCF_041734735.1). Classification (NCBI taxonomy): domain Eukaryota; kingdom Metazoa; phylum Mollusca; class Gastropoda; order Neogastropoda; family Buccinidae; genus Babylonia; species Babylonia areolata. The sequence goes on from NC_134884.1 coordinate 2,539,314, forward strand.
TCTCTGCATTTGCAAGGGACGTTTGACGATAGAGCACAGTTTTAACCCGCTGTTTAGTAATGAAACCTTTTTTGCCTCCAGAAATTACGGAACACGTGTTACCAGTTTCAAATGTTAACATTTTTTGTGTGGAAAAAGTTATATATTTCAAACTGTTCTTTATTAAAGTTAGCTAGTTATGTGTTAAATAGTCCAGTTGGTTGTTTATTGTAGGTCCCCACATGAACCTCTTTTCAAATAATAATCTATAGAAGTAGTACATACAATATTTGATTACTGATATTTTTTTGTCCTAATCCCGCTTCCCCCGTCCCGCCTCACACATACACCCTTCCAATAGTATGGGTTTTTTTTTCTTTCTCCAATTAATGACACTAACCCTGTCCATTTTAGATTTTGTACTCTATCTTTTCCACATTGTGTTCTCTCTCTCTCTCTCTCTCTCTCTCTCTTAGTCCCCTCCCCCTTGCCCCCCCCCCCTCCCCTCCACCTTCACTTTTCATTCGAATAATTTATACAGAAATGTCGATTTCTAATTTATAATAACAATCATCATTACGATAGAAATGACAATAATCCAAATGATAATAATCATAATAATATCATTTATTTTCAGTCTAATATCATCATCTTAGATGAACAGACTATAAATAAACGAACGAATCTTGATCTCTAGACCTCCAGTGACGCCTTTTCTCTGAATGTCCTTGACCTGAGGTGTCCTCCACACCTCTGCCTCCATCTTTTATTTTTCTGCTGAACTGTAGTCTGCTGAAAACATCTCATGGGTGATGGAAATCTTTAAGAACCCCGCTGTCATGTCCACTTAGCACCGTTCCCTGAAGGAGGACCTGTGGTCAGAACTGTGTGACGTCCACTTAGCACCGTTCCCTGAAGGAGGACCTGTGGTCAGAACTGTGTGACGTCCAATTAGCACCGTTCCCTGAAGGAAGACCTGTGGTCAGAACTGTGTGACGTCCACCTAGCACCGTTCCCTGAAGGAAGACCTGTGGTCAGAACTGTGTGACGTCCACTTAGCACCGTTCCCTGAAGGAAGACCTGTGGTCAGAACTGTGTGACGTCCACTTAGCACCGTTCCCTGAAGGTAGACCTGTGGTCAGAACTGTGTGACGTTTCTTGTCAACCCGAGTTTTCACTTCACAACACACAGTAGTTGTCTTTTTTGGCTTTGACAGACTTTTCTCCAGCTGTCAGTTTTATAAACTCAGTCGTTCTGTCGTCTTTTGCTTTCTCGCTAGCACTACAGAGACTGGCCAGGAGGACAGACAGTGTGACAGGTCCGTTCAACGGTAAAAAAGGGTCCAGAAGTGGGGTGGGGGATGGAGTGGTGGGGGGATGGAGGGGGGTTGGGTGGTAAAATGGCTGATAATGACAGCTTTAAGTGTGTTAGTCTTTTTGTGTGAGTTTCTCTGTTTCTGTCTGCTGTCTTGTGTCTGTTTTGTCTGTCTGTCTAAGCCCACCCCATATAGACATGATAGACAAACAACACATAGATAGATAGATAGATAGACAGATGGATAACGTTTCTAGAGAGATACATATATAGGTAGATAAATAACGTTTCTAGACAGATACATAGATAGGTATAGATAGATAACGTTTCTTTATAGATACATACATACATAGATACATAGATAGATAAGAAATCAACAACCAATCACCAAGTCGATATAATCATACATGCTCATCATGCCCCTCTCCATTATAATATGACGACCGAAATGACGATGATGATAATGAGAATACAACGCCTGGAAAATATCTTGAAAAGCAGGGAACCCGCCGACCACAGAGACTAGTGGAGTGACGGACAATCACAGTCCTGCGAATCTGGGGAGGTCCAGATCTGATGCCCTGGTTGAATGAATGAATTATCGATGTTCTACTGTTTCCTGTGTCGTCCAAAAGACGGCAAGTCAGCCAACAGGCAGCCAAGCTCCGTTTTCGGGGAAGGGCGGAGACACCTTTTAACCAGGACAATCTTTCCTCGCGCGAATGTTGAAGTGATTACGTGGGTACAATCGTGCATGGACATCATTCACCTCACCTCACCTCAGGCCCATAACTACAAAGTAGTCGTTGGGGGAAGCCTGAGGACCACAGACGCAACCTCCCTTCTCCATCTGTCTCTGTCGGCGGCCGCTGGCAGCAGCTCACGTGTGTGGAGTCCGGTCCATTGTTTGATGTTCTCATGCCAGTTCTTCAGCTGTCTTCCTCTTCTTCTCCCGCCCTCGATGGTGCCTTGCATGATTGTTTTGGGCAAGCTGGTGTGTCGAGTGCTGTGTCCAAACCAATATCAGCTTGTGTCTCTTCACAGTTGAAAGGAGAGGTTCCTGAGGTCCAGCAAGGTTCTCAATTCTGCTCCGGACATCATTACAAAATGAAATTCTCATCGATCTGTCCCCATGCCCCTAACCACCCACCTGGCCCACTCTCACCCCCCCCCTCCAACAAACACAGACAAAAAAACACATACACACAAAACAAAAACAAAACCAAAAAAACCCTCACATACCCGCCAACACCACCGTTGCCATTACTTTATCCCTCCTTTGTATCCTTTTGCCAGCACGGCAACCTGCCCACCCGGAATGACAGAACAACGTGGCAGGGAGAGTAAGACTGATAAAATGAAGTTTTGTACTACCTTTGTTCGTTCGTTCTTTAGTTTAACGTCTTTTCACTGTGAGTGATATTAGACGAGGGTAGGAAAAAAAAATCGAGTGGGTTGAGGGGGAGGATTACTGTGTACGCATGCGAGTAAGTGAAAGTGTGTGTGTGTGTGTGTGTGTGTGTGTGTGTGTGTGTGTGTGTGTGTGTGTGTGTGTGTGCTCAGTTGTTGTTGTTGCAACTGTTGTTGCTGCTGTTGCTGCTGTCGTTGTCGTTGCTACTGTTGTTGTTGCTGCTTCTGCTGCTGCTGTTGTTGTTGTTGCTGTTGTTGTTGTTGTTGCTGTTATTGTTGTTGCTGTTATTGTTGTTGCTGCTACTGCTGTTGTTGTTGCTGTTGTTGTTGTTGTTGCTGCTGCTGCTGTTGTTGTTGTTTATCTCCTTATTGACAGGATGAGTTCAAAGCCGCGTGAGCGTGGCTTACAAAGGGTCAACTGGGGTTTGTGTGGAAAACCAAAGCATGGTCCACATCTCCAGCTCTCTGCCTCTCTGTCTCTCTCTCTTCCCCCACTCTGTCTGTCTCTCCACCCACTTTGTCCCCACTTGTCTGTCTGTCTGTCTCTCTCCTCCCCTCTCTATCGCCCCCTCCCCCCCCTCTCTCTCTCTCTCGCCCTCTATTTACCTCTCTCTCTCTCTCTCTCTCTCTGTCCCCGCTTGTCTGTCTGTCTGTCTCCTCCCCTATCTCTCACCCTCTATCTACCCGTCTCTCCTCCCCCCCCCTTCTCTGTCTCTCTACTCTTTCCTTTCTCTCTACCTCTCTCTCTCTCTCTCCACCTCCCCCCCCCCCTCCCCCAGCCCCCCTCCCTCCACCTCCCCAAATCTCCATCTACTAAGGTAACACGCAAGGTGCAATATCTCGAGTTATCTTTATGATGATGGAAAAAGACACTGTGGCGGATGTAGCACGCAACATGTTACATTCCCACTTGAACGGAACAGGCAGGTGACTGCCACACGCAATGGCTTGCTCCTTCCTGTTGTTGTTGCTGCTGTTGTTGATGGTGGTGGTGGTGGTGGTGGTGGAGTGCAACTGTTACTGGTGGTGTTGTTGACGGGCGCAACAGCCGAGTGGTTAAAGCGTTGGGACTTTCAATCTAAGGGTCCCGGGTTCGAATCTCGGTAACGGCGCCTGCTGGGTTAAAGGGTGGAGAATTTTCCGTGCTCCTAGATCAACATACGTGCACACCTGCTTGTGCCTGAACCCCCTTTGTGTGTATACTCAAGCAGAAGATCAAATACGCACGCTAAACATCCTGTAATCCACGTCAGCGTTTGCTGGGTTATGGAAACCCAGCATGCACATCCCCGAAAACGTAGTATGTCTGCCTACATGGCGGGATAAAAACGGTCATACACGAGTGAACGTGGGAGTTGCA
>NC_134884.1:2548377-2550877 GCF_041734735.1 Babylonia areolata
TAATAATTATAATATAGAAAAAGGTAGTAGTAATAATATTAGTAATACTAATAAAATGATAATAATAAAACATAAATAAATAAATAAATAAGACAACAATGGTGATAAATAAGCAAATAAATGTAAAATATGAAGACACACATTCACACATACACCCACACATGCATAACAGAAATGCACCAGACATGCAGTTTCACATATATGAAAGCACAGTCAAATACATATAAACGTACATGAGCTCCAACACACACACACACACACACACACACACACACACACGCATTACCGTGCACCTCCTCTACCCCCCTCCTCCACACACTCATTTCTAGTCTAAGTATCGCAGCTTCCACGGCACACACACACACACACTTCTTCTTCGTGTGTGTGTGTGTGTGTGTGTGTGTGTGTGTGTGTGTGTGTGTGTGTGTGTGTGTGTGTGTGTGTGTGTGTTGTTTGGTTTTTTTTCCCTGGTAAAAACCAGCCAAATATTACAACAACAATATCCTTGTATGTCAGTGTGACGAGACAAGGTGGAGGGAAGTGTTAATGCGTTGATCGTAAAAAAGATAGCAGCGTGACAGATTTTTCCTTCTAAAACACAAAATACAATTCGCATGCCCACACGGTCGCACATGCACAGGCAAGGACAGTAAGCACGCTTATCTGCTACTAAACACACCCACCTGCACCCATATCATATATATATATACTTTTTTTCTTTCTTTCTTTCTTCTTCTTCTTCGTGGGCTACAACTCCCACGTTCACTCGTTTGTACACGAGTGGGCTTTTACGTGTATGACCGTTTTTACCCCAATATGTAAGCAGCCATACTCCGTTTTCGGGAGTGTGCATGCTGGGTATGTTCTTGTTTCCATAACCCACCGAACGCTCACATGGATTACAGGATCTTCAACGTGCGTATTTGATCTTCGGCTTGCGTATATACACGAAGGGGGTTCAGGCACTAGCAGGTCTGCACATATATTATGTTGACATGGGAGATCGGAAAAAACTCCTCCCTTTACCCACCAGGCGCCGTTACCGAGATTCGAACACGGGACCTTTAGATTGAAAGTCCAACGCTTTAACCACTCGGCTATTGCGCCCGTCACACACACACACACACACACACACACACACACACACACACACTATATATATATATATATATATAGAGAGAGAGAGAGAGAGAGAGAGAGAGAAGAGAGAGACATATATATATATATATATATATATAGAGAGAGAGAGAGAGAGAGAGAGAGAGTGTCTGTGTGTGTGTGTATATATATATATATATATATATATATATATACAATGTATATATGTATATATATATATATATATATATATATATATATATATATATAGAGAGAGAGAGAGAGAGAGAGAGAGAGAGAGAGAGAGAGAGAGAGATTGGTCCCTTGAGGAAGAAAGGGGAACGCTCCCAAGAGTTGGAATACATGACAGACTGACGTGGTTGTTCTTGTTCCTCTTCTTCTTCTTCTTCTTCTCTCTCTCTCTACCTCACCCCCACCCCTGTGTGTGTGTGTGTGTGTGTGTGTGTGTGTGTGTGTGTGTGTGTGTGTGTGTGTGTGTGTGTGTGTGTGTGTGTGTGTGTGTGTGTGATAGTGTGTGTGTCTGTGTGTGTGTGTGTGTGTGTGATATGTGTGTGTGTGTGTGTGTGTGTGTGTGTGTGTTGTGTGTGTGTGTGTGTGTGTGTGTGTGTGTGTGTGTGTGTGTGTGATAGTGTGTGTGTCTGTGTGTGTGTGTGTGCGAGTGTGTGAGTGTGTGTGTGTGTGTGTGTGTCTGTATTTACATGTCCATGTGTCTGTGCCCCTGTCAATCCGCTTCCATTACATGTCAATCAAAATTACATATATAAAATTAATATTAAAAGAAAGAAAGAAAGAAAGAAGAGCAATTTAATCATCAGGAAAGCGAGCGAACCCCCCCCTCCCCGACTTAAAAAAAAAACAACTAGTTGAGTGGAGTAACGGACACAGCAACACACGGCGTGCGTGCAACACAGTGAACATTGACAGCGACCCGGTTCACTGCACACAGACATCAGTCTGTCCTGACAGAAAATCACAGTCCTGCCAACCACCTACTGGGTGAGGTCTTTACCTGCAGCTCTGTTCCATGATGTATCGACCCTCCTCTCCAGCTTCTACTGTGTCCGCTCAAAAGAAAGTTCCCTTTCCGTGAAGTATCGATTCAACATTAGCAGCTAGCGCATGTTGGTAGCAGCCTGTTGACAACAGCATGGTTTACGTTAAAGATTTTCTCAAGCTCGTGTAATGTGTGTGTGTGTGTGTGTGTTTGTCCACGGACGCAAGCATGCGTGCGTGCGTGCGACATGGTAAAATAACCCATGGCATCTTTTCCTTTGCGTTGCGCGAAACGTTCAATGAATTAATGACGTGCGTCTAACCGTGCATAATTAACATAAATGTGGAGTGAAATTCTCATTGATCTACTCCCCCCCCCCCCCCCCCC
>NC_134884.1:2555877-2568377 GCF_041734735.1 Babylonia areolata
CATATTTCAAGTCAGTGTTGGCCTGTCCTGTCTCAACATGGACATATTTCAAGTCAGTGATGGTCTGTCCTGTCTCAACATGGACATATTTCAAGTCAGTCATGGCCTGTCCTGTCTCAACATGGACATATTTCAAGTCAGTCATGGCCTGTCCTGTCTCAACAATGACATATTTCAAGTCAGTGATGGCCTGTCCTGTCCCAATATTAACATATTTCATGTCAGTGATGGCCTGTCCTGTCTCAGCAATGACATACTTCAAGTCAGTAATGGTCTGTCCTGTCCCAACACTGACATATTTCAAGTCAGTGATGGTCTGTCCTGTCCCAACACTGACATATTTCAAGTCAGTGATGGTCTGTCCTGTCTCAACAATGACATATTTCAAGTCAGTGATGGTCTGTCCTGTCCCAACAATGACATATTTCAAGTCAGTGATGGCCTGTCCTGTCTCAACAATGACATATTTCAAGTCAGTCATGGCCTGTCCTGTCCCAACAATGACATATTTCAAGTCAGTCATGGCCTGTCCTGTCCCAACAATGACATATTTCAAGTCAGTGATGGTCTGTCCTGTCCCAACAATGACACATTTCAAGTCAGTGATGGTCTGTCCTGTCCCAACAATGACATATTTCAAGTCAGTGATGGTCTGTCCTGTCTCAACAATGACATATTTCAAGTCAGTGATGGCCTGTCCTGTCTCAACAATGACATATTTCAAGTCAGTGATGGTCTGTCCTGTCCCAACAATGACATATTTCAAGTCAGTGATGGCCTGTCCTGTCTCAACAATGACATATTTCAAGTCAGTGTTGGCCTGTCCTGTCCCAACAATGACACATTTCAAGTCAGTGTTGGCCTGTCCTGTCTCAACAATGACATATTTCAAGTCAGTGATGGTCTGTCCTGTCCCAATCCTGAATGCAGGGGATGACAGCTGGTTGAGACACGTACACCCGGTTCCATAAATAACAATAAATAACTAAGATCAACTGCAAGAAGAAAAGTTCTATGTTTGTCACTGCAGTAGAAACACCATCACCATCAAACCAACCTTGTGAATGACATGGATACTTATACAGCGCATATCCTCGATCGGAAAACAAGCTCCCTCGTCTAATATCACTTCAAGTGGAAAGATGTTCAACTGAAGAAAACAAACCAAGCTCTAAGCGGCTTAGCTTTACAAACAGGGAGTCATTTGCACAACAGGCTGCCTACCTGGGTAGAGCCGACTGACAGCTGTCTTTGGGCGCTCATCATTCGTTTCCTGTGTCATTCCATCAGGTTTCAGGCACGCACGCATACACACTCGGACAGACATGTAACATTTTGCGTGTATGGTCGTTTTGTTTATTTATCCCGCCATGTATGCAGCCACACTCAGTTTTCGTGGGTGTCATGCTGGGTATGTTCTGGTTTCCACAACCCACCGAACGCTGACATGGGTTACAGGATCTTCAACGTTGTTGTTGTTATCTTTTGCATGCGTACACACACCAAGGGGGTTCAGGCACTGGGAGGTCTACACATATGTTGACCTGGGAGATCGGGAAAAAAAATCTCCATCCTTTACCCACCAGGCGCCGTTACCGAGATTCGAACCTAGGACCCTTGGATTGAAATTCCAACGCTTAAACCACTCGGCTGTTGCGCCCGTCAAAGAGTGGGGCTTCCTAGGAACTAGAAATGCTGTTGTTGTTTTAACACAGAGCAGTGTATGTGAACGTGGTGGCTTGTTATATAAGATCTTGTTTTGAAGGCTGCATGCACGGAGCCTGCCTTGAGTAAACATCGCACAAGCGAAAGTGCTTGGTTTGAACTCATACGGCCCATCGTTCGTCACGATGCTATGCATGGATCATGTCTTCGCCTTCAGTAATCACATCACAGTATGACTTTGATGTCGGTCTACAGTCAAAGTATTCCCTTTAACCTCTTTCTTTTTCTTCTTCTTCTTTTCTCTTTTTCCTACGATGTTCAGTGCATGCATTTACGTTGCTTGTTCCTTGAGATGGCGGAATTTGTTAGCTGGAGATCTTAGACAGGCTTCATGAAACTGAAGGTGGTTTGAAGACTGTCTTCGTGTGCAGTGGATGTGGCTAGCAAGAGAGAGAGGGGGGAGAGAGACAGACAGACAGAGAGAGGGGGGAGAGAGAAAGAGAGAGAGGGGGAGGGAGACAGAGAGAGAGAGAGAGTGAGAGTGTGTGTGTGTGTGTGTGTGGTGGAGCTAACGGACGAGGCACAATGAACACACATGCAGACAGATAGTCATTCTGACGAAAAGAGAAGCTTAGATACACAAGCAGACAGAAAACTGACACAAATGTGAGGGACAGAGAGACGTACACACACACACACACACACACACAGAGAGAGAGAGAGAGAGAGAGAGAGAGAGAGAGAGAGAGAGATTATATATTCTATCTATATATATAATCAATACAAAAAAAAAATTCGCAATCAGGCAGACAAGACGGACAGCCAGACATCCACAAATAACATGTCCCCCGCCCCTCAAACACAACCCCCTTTTTGTCCCCCCCCCCCCCCCCCCCCCCCCCCAAGTACCTACTTCAACTTTCCTCAGATTTATACAAGTCTTGGTGTATGCGACCCAACTTCCTGGCACGAATATTGCCGTTCGATCAATGGTATGTTTAAAAAGACTTGATGCTTCCCAGACTTTTTATCCCGGTCACCACTTCCCCGAAAGACCTCTTGAAACCTGTCTCACCCTCAGTGCTCTCAAGCCGGGCCATTTCGACACTGCTTTTATCTTCCAGTCGGTGTCAAGGCCCAGAACTTCTCCCTGTCTGTTTTTAGTCAAGGACAAAATACGAAATGTTCATTCCCAAACTTGTCATGGAAGACCTTGTTCATGTTGTTCAGTCTTCAAAATTCCTTCTTTTTTTTCTCTTTTTTTTCACCCCATCTAATGTATTTTACGTAAGATGGATCATTGCAATGCATCGACCTCAAAATGTATATACCTCAAACAGAAACAGAATACAGGCCTACCAAGACCTGAACCGAATCTTTCCCATAGGGATGTTGGGAACAACATCGAAATCTTTCAACTTTCTACATAAATGTGACACAAGGACATAAAAAAGATGTTTCACAATGCTTTACCCTCGCGTGCCTTAAAAATTCCGGTTTTGTGTACATTCAGGAATGTTCCACAATGAACTGCTGGATGTAGCAGACATCCTTCAGTCTCGGGAGACCATGGGGTCGCGTGCTCAGTTTCAGTTTCAGTAGCTCAAGGAGGCGTCACTGCGTTCGGACAAGTCCATATACGCTACACCACATCTGCCAAGCAGATGCCTGACCAGCAGCGTAACCCAACGCGCTTAGTCAGGCCTTGAGAAAAAAAGAAAAAAAGGTGAATAAATAATAGATACGCTTACATAAATAAATAAATAATAATTATGATATAAAAAAAGGTAGTAGTAATGGTAATAATAATAAAATAATAATAATAATAATAATAATAAATAAATAAATAAGACAACAATGATAAATAAGCAAATAAATGTAAAACATGAAGACACACATTCACACATACACCCACACATGCATAACAGACATGCACCAAACATGCAGTTTCACAGTTATGAAAGCACAGTCAAATACATATAAACGTACATGAGCTCCAACACACACACACACACACGTGCTCAAGGTGATGTTTCTGGCGCAACGTCGGCTGTGGTTTGACAGGGTTATTCGAGACAGACAGCCTCTCCCACACTGTTGTATGTGCAAGTATATTAAAGCTGGTGCTTGCCTGTCAGTCCGATTTCACATGACGAACGTGTTAATATTTAATTACTTTGTGGCCATGCTCCTGAGCGCGATAATTCTTTCGTGTTGTTATAGAAACTGTTCGTTATTTCAGCGAGTCAGTTTGTCAGTCAATACTTTATCCCCCCCCTTCCCCCCCCCCACCACACACACGTGTGTGTGTGTGTGTGTGTGTGTTTATACGTGTGTCTTCACACCCCAACCCCCAGCCCCAGCCCCACCCCAACTCACGTCTCTTTATTTCATTTTCGCCCTGGGATAACGATGAGGTGGGTCAATCCATTCCCAAACACCACCGACGTTCACGATGAAATGACCCAAAGACAAACACAGCGGCGAGAGGACACACACACACACACACACACACACACACACACACACACAGCCTGTGTAACAGACAAGGGGACTGCTGTGAAAGGGGTGGGGGTGGGGGGGGGGGATCAATCCTCATGCAACCCACAGCTCAGCCAACTGCCAGAGACTGTTGCGGCGTTGGGGACACCAGTCTCTCTCTCTCTCTCCCCCCCCCCCCCCACCACCCCCACCCGTCTCTCTCTCAGTCTAATCCACCCCACCCCACCCTCTTTCACGCCCCGCTCTCTCTCTCTTCCCAATCTCTCTCTCTCCCCCCCTCTCCCCCCCTCTCTCTCCCCCCGTTCTCTCTCTGTCCAATCTCTCTCCCCCCCCTCTCTCCCCCTCTCTTCCGCCCCTCTCTCTCCCCCCTCCCCTCCCTCTCTCAACTCTCTCCTCGCTCTTCTGTCTCCCACCCCCCTCTCTCTCCACCTTCTTTCACACGGTGTCAGCAATTTCGGGCACTGGAATTAAATCTTGGATTCCCCCCCCCCCCTCCTCCCCTATGCCCCCCTCCTCCCTCCCAAAATGATATTCTATCCCTGCCGTAGTGGAGAAGGAGTTAGAACAAGAAACTAATGAACAGACTGCCAACGCTGGGATTGCGACGTGCGAAGACATGTGTCTGTCTGGTCATGTGGGGGTGGGGGTCGGGGGTGGGGGAGACTCGGAATGAGCGGCGTGGGAGTGATGCCACTGAAACGGCGCGGATAATGGCACAGATTTAAAAAAAAAAAAAAAAAAAAAGTACCGAAATGTTATCCCTGGAAATTAACAAGTAAAGACACGTACATTTTTTCTTTCTTTTCTTTGCGTCTGACCGACCGAGATGTAATTCCAGATTAGCATGTGGCTGCCTTCACCTCTACACTCCATCTCGCTCACTACGATCAGCTTCGGATCCACTCCATTTACGCATACCCAGATTCAAACTCTCGACTGTTGGCCGCCGTTCTTTCTCTGTCTCTGGACCTTGCAATTGGAATGAACTTCCTCTTTCGCTTCGTCAAGTCTCCACACTCAAGCTCTTTCAAGTCTGGCCTTAAAACCCACCTCTTCCCAAAATAGCCTCCCTTCCCTGCCTCTTCCTTGTCTTCAGTTTCTCCAGTTTTAGAGTTATGCGTGCGTGAGAATGACTGGTGCGAAAGCGCTTAGATTTGTCTATGCACAAGATTCAGCGCTATATAAATACCATTATTATTATTATTATGACCGAAAAGTTATTCCAGATTAACAAGAAAAGACACCGTTTCTTTCACTGGAGTCTAAAACTTAAAGCACGTCCCATCCCATTATGGGCTTAACAAACAAAAGGTAACCACACCAGTGTCTTGAGAAAGGCATATAACACCAGTGATTCTAAACAGCTTAGCACTAATTGTATCAGTCTTGAACGACAATGGATCGGAACCTGTTGGAGTTCGAATCCTGGGGGCTGTGTGTTCAGCGTCTGTGTCTGGTTGAACAGTCTGGATGGCGTGCGGTTGTGTGTGATAGATCCTGCCGCGAGAAGTTCATCCAGGGAGGGATCAGAAACAGTTTTGTTTCCTTCTCAACCAGTCAGGTGATTAGCTCTTCCTCAGTTTGTGTGATCCTCTTTTACAAACTTCTCTTCAGACAACACGATACTTGGCGATTCACCCCCCTCCCCTCACCCGCTCCCCTCACCCACCCACCCTTCATTTGTCTACGTCAATGATAGCAGAGACCAAGCCTTTTTCTGCATACGTCTCAGGGGGGGATGGGGGAGGGAAGAAAGGTGGAATGGAGTGCTAGTCGTGTGTGTGTGTGTGTGTGTGTGTGTGTGTGTGCGTGCGACTCTGTGTGTGCATTTTTAAAGGTTCCTTGTTATATATGTATTTATAACCAAGCTAAATTCTATGATTATGACTTATTAACTAATGTATTTGTATGTCGAACCTTCAACATCAGCCACGACACGCGGGCGCTGATTGCAATGGACAGACCAAAGTGGCGTTCAGCTGTCCACAAAGGCGCCAAATCCTGTGAGGCCAACAGAATCGCTGCAGCAGAGCAACGCAGACAGGCCAGGAAAAGCAGTGCCAGCAAGTCCCCGACAGCCGCCACCATCCCCCGTCCACACTGCGTCAGAACCTTCCGGGCGCGGATTGGCCTGACCAGTCATCTGCGCACCCACAGAGCCCAACCCACCCACCCCCAGGATGACTAGATGGTCCTCGTCGATCCCGACGGACGAACCACACACACTGAACGTTGATGGTGCAACGCCCCTCCCTCCCTCCCCCACAACCATCTCCCGCCATGTTCGTGGGAGTGTTTTAATTTAAATCATAGAAGGAACGTCTTCACTTTTAAAAGTTGAAATAAAGGTTTATTTTCTTTACCGCAAGCCTAAAGGCGAATTTCTGTACTCTGTATCAGACAATAAAGTTACTGATTGATTGATTGATACTCAAGTCCTGAGTTGGTTATACTGCTGGGTCAGATATCTGCCAAGCAGACAGGCTGTAGCGTAGATGGATTTGTCCGAAAGCAGTGACGCCTCCTCAAGAAACTGAAAAGTGAATCGGAAACAGATAAAACTCAAAAATGATTACATGATTTAAACACTGATTCTGTTCTTTTTGCCTTAAGCACGCTGAAATGACGTCACAGCTGAGACTGTTTCGCAAAACCGCTTCCGTATTCCTGTCACATAGGGTGTGTTTACCGAAAGGAAGCAAACACTTAGCACTGTGGATGACGTCACTGAGGATGACGTCACTAAGGATGACGAGGATGACGTCACTCAGGATGACGTCTTTACTGGACCCCCAGGAAATACCGGGACACAACCCAGACCGCTAATATTCTTGGAAACAAGTAGAAGCCAGTATTCACATGACCGTCCATGTGCTAAAACAATTACCCCCCCCTGTTTAACGATCCCTGCGTAGAAACAAGAGAATGAAGAACGGGAGACACAAACGTGGCAGTGGATCTTATAAACCCCGCCAGCTTAGACTCATCAAGGATGCCTTTTGCTCCTTCAATCACCGATATGTGTGACGGGACATTAAACAAAAGTCCTCCTCGTCAACGAATGCCTTTTGCTTTCGTTATCAGATTTGTCCGGCTCTGTTGTCTGGCTTGGAATGAAAAGAGACTACTTTTGTGGAGGTTGTTCACACAGGACGCTGTCACAGCTCCACTCATCAGTGGAAACGTGCCTGTGGTGATCCCCCCCCCCCCCCCCACGCAATGTCCAGACCACTTCCGTGATGTTCTTCTGAAGGCACAACCTTTGTCATTAGAATAACATGCTGTTTCAGCCATGTGACAGATCCCTCTCTCTGTCTGTCTGTCTGTCTGTCTCTGTCTCTCTCACACACACACACACACATACCCACACGCCCCGCCCAGCTCTGTGCCCAAGTACCTGACAACTCCTAGACCGAAAGCTCTCGTGAACATAGATATTAACCAGATTCCCGCACATAGAAAAATGATACCTGGCCATGCCGTCATCTTGTGTGGTGAAAACAGAGCCTTTTTTTCCTTCTTCCAGCCCACAAATTGCACTGAGTGGCTGGTTTAGGGGCTGTTGAGATGACACGAGATTTCACACAATATGTCGCTGTTTGGCAGAGAATTGACGCCTTTTGGAGCATCAACAACATTGTGGAAGGTTTTTAAGAGAGATCAAACCCACATGCACACTGGTAACGTTGGGGTCTGAATTTTCTGGTTGTTATTTAGCCTGGTGGCTGAATTTGCTTTCCAACGTGAAGCATGTAGTGTTACAAGAATATGACATGTTGAGATAGTGTGCTTTGAACTTCAGGTCCCCGATGTTAAGTTGGTAGGTTTTACACAGCTGTCTCCACCCGTACACAGTATGGGTTTTCAGTTTCAGTTTTCAACGAGGTTGCAGAGCATGCGGATTGACCCATATACGCTACACAACTTCAGCTGTAAACGAAACGGCAACAGATGTCCGACCTTCGCATAAACCTAAACGCACTGATCAGGCAAGACAGTCTATGCCCCCGTGTGCAGTGGAAGCGAGGAGAACAGAGATCCAGTTCACGGGGAAAGCGTACACGGAAACGTCCAGACAAAACGTACTGTCCGAGACAATCCATCGGAAGCTGAAGAAAGAGAAGCACCCACAGATGCTGGGAAGGACCCAGAGAAGCACTGTCTCCACCCGCCCTTGGAACAATCCTGCACCACCCTTGGAGGCCTGCGCTGTGTTCACGATAGGTGCAGGCACGCACAAGACACTCCATTAAGAATTCAAGGGACATAAAACTCCCGAACAGAGGCAAGAGAGACCACAGGATGCAACTCGCGACAGCCTTAAAAGAAGTATCCCCATGGGTGTACCAGCCAGTATTTCATTACTGCAGAGCCCACCGGCAAAAGACACCACCCTCCAGCTGCTGAGCACACCCCACAGAACCAAACCGCCCCTGCCCACAGACAGATGAAGACAGTGCCACTCCAGACACAGCCATACGGGTCTTATGTGCCCTCAAGAGAGAATCCCAAGTTGTTGTCTTTCCCACTGTCAACAGGACTTTCCCTGTGGGTCTTTTCTCACGGGTCAGCCTAGTCCAGGCAAAGAAGAAACACCTGTAGGTGCTGGGGAGGACCCAGAGAAGCACTGTCTCCACCCGCCCTCCACTGTCTCCAGATGTCCGACCTTCCCATAAACCCAACACGCTCATCAGGCAAGACAGTCTATCCCCCCGTGTGCAGTGGAAGCGAGGAGAACAGAGATCCACTTTACGGGGAAAGCGTACACGGAAAACGTCCAGACTAAACGTGCAGTCCGAGACAATCCATCGGAAATTCATTTTCATTTTCATTTCATTTTCATTTTCATTTTATCACAACAGATTTCTCTGTGTGAAATTCGGGCTGCTCTCCCCAGGGAGAGCGCGTCGCTACACAACAGCGCCACCCATTTTTTTGCATTTTTTCCTGCGTGCAGTTTTATTTGTTTTTCCTATCGAAGTGGATTTTTCTACAGAATTTTGCCAGCAACAACCCTTTTGTTGCCGTGGGTTCTTTTACGTGCGCTAAGTGCATGCTGCACACGGGACCTCGGTTTATCGTCTCATCCGAATGACTAGCGTCCAGACCACCACTCAAGGTCTAGTGGAGGGGGAGAAAATATCGGCGGCTGAGCCGTGATTCGAACCAGCGCGCTCAGATTCTCTCGCTTCCTAGGCGGACGCGTTACCTCCAGGCCATCACTCCACATGGAATTCGTGGCGGACAACTGAAGCGAGGTCCGAGTGTAAACGCCGCAGACTGAAACAGCTATCTGGCTGCACCTTACTTCATCCGTCCAGACTTTGTTCAAGACAGACGGCCGCGTTTATTTTCCTTACGTACTGCAGTTAACAAGAATGCATATTCTAGAAGTGTATAATGATGGTAATGATGTGATGATGATGATAATGATAAGAATTAAATACTACTACTACTACTACTACTATTGCTTTTACTATTACTACTACTACTACTACTACTTTTACTACTACTACTATTACGTTTACTATTACTACTTTTACTACTACTACTTTTACTATTACTACTACTACTACTTTTCATACTATTACTTTTACTACTTTTTACTACTACTAATGATAATAATGATAATGATTTCTTTATGTTGTGTCTTTCATTAAAATGAAATAAAACGAAACAATACATACAAATCATAATCTCTCTCTCTCTCTCTCTCTCTCTCTCTCTCTCTCTCTCTCTCTCTCAACAAGTGGCACCGAACAAGTCTCGCCAGATTTAGAACGAGAACGACTGGTTTGAATGCTTATGAAAAGTGGTTTCAGACTGAGCCCTCGTTACTCTCCCCTTGTCCGATGTGCGGTCATTTAAGGGAGGATGAATTACATTTTTTGTTTAGTTGTAAAGCTTATGACGATATTCGAGAAAAATGTGTTGTATTTAAAACAAATTTAGCAAAGAATGAAGATATTTTGGAGTGCTTAATCTAAATCAGGAAACTTCACTACAGTCACTTGCAAAATATATTGCCGAAGCGAATAACATGCGACGAAAAAAAAAAAAAGTATCAGGTGTTGCTCATTGTGAAAAGTGAAATCTGTGTTGTCATTCTCATATGGAAAATATTTATGTTATACAATTATATATTTTTTTGTTTTTATTTCTCACTACATGCCATTACTTTGAATGGATGGTCGAACTGCACTTTGTTGCACAGATTGATTGATTTCGTTTTGGCTTTGGTTTTCATCAATATTATTTCTATTGATGCATGTTGTTATTTGTATTATGAACCCCCATGTCATTAGGGCTGTAAAGCTATTGACATTAAAGTGTTCAGTGTTCTCTCTCTCTCACACACACACGCTCTCTCTCTCTCTCTTGTGTGTGTGTGTGTGTGTGTGTGTGGGGGGGGGGGTTGTTTTGTTTTGATTTATGCATATTTTTTTTCCCCTCTGTTATGTATCTCCACTTACACCATGCTTTCATTTTATTAAATATTGTGTAGTGTAGACCCTATTCAGGGCGGGGACTGGATGTAAAAAACAACAACACACACACCAGTACTTATCTATTATCCTCGAAATAAAGAATTTGTCTTGTCTTGTCTTGTCTCTCTGGCACTTTTCTAAACATAACAGCGATTTCGTTTGTCAACCAAGTACATGCCTATGCCGAACGACCACCCATGTCAGCAGTGACGCCCTCCGGACTTCAGCAACAGATGTTTCCAAAAGCCGAGACGAAAGCTCGCTTCTTCTTTTTTCTTGGTCCCAATCCACTGCCCTCGTCAACGATTTTCCCTCGGGGATTAAAGGCATCAACCACCAAGTCCACAGCGCGCAGTAGATCGCTATCTTCTAATTCTTGACTTTTCATCCGGTATATCTATGCGGTTTTTATCGCTTGACTACCCAACAGACAGCTGGTGGCTTCAACGCTTGGCTTAGAACTATCAGAGGCTGACGTGATTTCACAACTGGGCCAACCACATAGTGGGAGCTGCGTGATCGATGCTTTCTCCACAGCGATGGGGAACACATTTAAAAACTATTTTTTGTCTTTTGTGAAGGACGATGATTCTCAAACTAGGAGGCAAGACTGCGCTGGTTTTTACCGCGAGGGGCTAGTTGGCCTTTGGGAACCATCCAAACGCAAAGAAATGAACAAAGAGATGAATCCTATTATCAAACTGATAATAAATCAAACAAAATTATGGGGGCGGGGGGTGGGGGGGTGGGGTGAGAACAACACACACGGCCAGAATGGTTTTGATCTTTGGAAGCTGGTCAACTCCATACAAAGGGCCCACGTCTTTCGTGTGTCCGGTGTCTTGTCTGTGTGACCTTAAAGGGTTTTCAACACTGGGACCTCTTTCTTCTAGTGCCTTCGTTTCGATCTTTACTGAAGAAACGCGCGGTTTGTCAAGTACAGCGACGGGCGCAATAGCCGAGTGGTTAAAGCGTTGGACTGTCAATCTGAGGGTCCCGGATTCGAATCACGGTGATGGCGCCTGGTGGGTAAAGGGTGGAGATTTTTACGAGCTCCCAGGTCAACATATGTGCAGACCTGCTAGTGCCTGAACCCCCTTCGTGTGTATATGCAAGCAGAAGATCAAATACGCACGTTAAAGATCCTGTAATCCATGTCAGCGTTCGGTGGGTTATGGAAACAACATACCCAGCATGTACACCCCCGAAAATGGAGTATGGCTGCCTACATGGCGGGGTAAAAACGGTCATACACGTAAAAGCCCACTCGTGTGCATACGAGTGAACGTGGGAGTTGCAGCCCACGAACGCAGAAGAAGAAGAAGAAGTCAAGTACAGCGCGAGACAGCACCTTAACATGCTGCATACTATGTTTACCGATTGGAAACTGCACTAACGTCAACGTCTTTTGTCCCGGGAAAACCAGACGACGAAGAAGACGAAAGCATATATTGATGGAATCGCGGAACTCCAAACTGGAAAGAAACGTAGAAAAAAAAATCATGAAATTCTTTAAAGAAATCCACGAAACACTTCTTGGGAAATTATCATAAACCCCTAAAATCAACCAATAACTTCTTGGGAAATTATCACAAAACCCCAAATCAACCAATAACTTCTTGGGAAATTATCATAAAACCCCCAAATCAACCAATAACTTCTTGGGAAATTATCATAAACCCCCCAAATCAACCAATAACTTCTTGGGAAATTATCACAAAACCCCAAAATCAACCAAGAAATTCGTTTAAAGATATCTACGAAACACTTCTTGGGAAAATGTCATAAAACCCAAAATCAGAACTCGTCAATGCATTTTCTAAAAAAAAGCTATAAAAGGTTACT
>NC_134884.1:2573377-2583377 GCF_041734735.1 Babylonia areolata
CATGCACAGACACAGACACACTTACATATACAGGCACACACACACACACACACACACACACACACACACACACACACACACAATTAGAATTCGAACACGTAATCTTGATACATAGTTCCAGCTTCTCAACATTTTTGCTATCGAAGATTTCAACTTATTGACAAACATGTAAAGTTCAAGGTCGAGAGATACCAGGTACCCCCCCCCCTCCCCCCCCCCCCCAAAAAAAAGAAAAAAAAAAAAGAAAAAGAAAAAAACAACAACTAGGGTTAATATGTGGGTCCCATGGACAATACATTTTCTTTGTATGTCTCAAACTCTGAGAGAAAAAGACGGAGACAGACAGACAGAGACATAAAAAGGGAGAGAGAGACAGTGAGAGAGAGCGAGAGAGGCAGACAGACAAAGAGACAGACAGAGAGGGGTGGGGGTGGAGAGAGGGAGACAGACAGACAATCAGCAACAACAACAACAGAATGATCAATGTGAGCACCCACTGCCCTGTCTAAGGTTCGATAAATGGGCGTCATGTTTGTGTTATTGTCTTCTATTATCTAGGTAGCAAAGCCTTATCAAAACGATTACATTTTCTTTTAATGCACAGTTTTTCTTTCATGCGCGCATTGGTCCTTTGTGTGTGTGTGTGTGTGTGTGTGTGTGTGTGTGTGTGTGTGTGTGTGTGTGTGTGTGTGTGTGCGTGCGTGCGTGTGTGTGCGTGTGTGTGTGTGTCTGTGAGAGAGAGAGACATGACAAAATATTTATTATCGAGGGTAATAGATAAGCAAGAAACATGCTTTTTTTTTCTTCTTTTTTTTTTACATCCAGCCCTTGCCCTAAAGAGGGAATAAAGCTAAAGATGCGAAAATGAGAGAGTGTCACAACTCATGACAATCTCGTGGGGAGTGTTTTGTACATGCCCTTCCCCACTCGCTCTCCCCAGCTTGTCTTTTTTGTATATGTGACTCCCGGTTGTACGTTTTTCACGTGCAATCGTTGAGTCATGTGTGTGTTTGTGTCACTGCTGAGCAGAGTTTAAAATTTCTCTGTTCTGTCAGTGACACTTCTCTAGGCTTTTCGCCCGCGGCCTTCTTGGAGGAAGGTCGTGCTTGTTTGGGGTTGGGGCTTTTTGCCCAGTTGGCACCCTCAAGTGAGGATTGTTTTCCTCCGGGTGGCCATGTTTTTCTGTATTCTGTGTGCTCCAGCTCAGAGGGAGTGCCCTGCTGGACGTGTCTTGTCTTTGTTTTGGTTTATTTCCAGCGTCAGGGTAGTGGCACCCGGTTGGCAGTTTTCAGCATCCCACTTCCTGTGCCATTTGTCCTTCCACCTGTGTCGGCCGGGTGGCATTGGTGCTTCAGTTGTCTGTTGTCAGCAGTTTTCCCCGCTGCCCTCTTCTCGTCACTGTCATCATGTACCCGCTTTCATCGTGTACCCGCTTTCATCGTCGTTTTCTTCAGTCTTCGTTGTCCACGTCATCGTTTATTTGTTGTTGTTTTTTATCATCTGGTGTTGTGCAGAGTGTTTCAGGTTTTCTTTGTTTATCAACTGTCCTGAGTGCACAACATTCTTCAGACTTTTTTTTCGCTGGACGGACGTGTCTTCAAGCTCTGTGTTGTTTTTTTGGGGGGGGTTTGTGGGTTATTTATCCATTCTGTTGTCGTTTAAGTGTATCAGTTGTTGTGGCTGGGGTTGTGGTTAGTCAGTTCATTTGGCAAGTTCTGTGTGTGACTGAATAAATGTATGTAAACCATGAATTATTTTAGTCTGTGTTTGTGTTGTCTGGGTGTTAGTGCTGGGTTGGGTGGGGGTTTCTAGTCCGCTCTCTTATAGAGCGCGACAGAGAGAGACAGAGACAGAGAGAGAGAGAGAGAGAGAGAGGGTGGAAGTAGGAGGGTCAATGAATACAAATATAGACGGATTATAAGTGCAAAGCAAATCATTTTGATTCTTCAGTGGATTCCCGGCAGAAACAGATTAGTTTTGCTTGGGGTGTGAACTTCTCTGAATAGATTTCTTCAGAGAAGATGTTGTTTTTTTGTTGTTGTTTTTTTGTTGTTGTTGGGTTTTTGTTTGTTTGTTTGTTTTTTTGGGGAGGTATGGGGGGGTCGTTTTTCGTTGAGAGGATAATGATTGGGGATTAGATTTAAGTGGAGATGCCTGGAGCGGTACCCCCCTTCTCCCGCCCCAGTGGGGGAAGTTGAATCACCACAGGCTGATGATATGCAGTGATATGTAGTCCGGGGTAAATGGAGCCCCCACCACGAGATTTTTACATGGGAGTTTTTTTCTTTCTTTTTTTCTTTTCTTTTTTTCCCCCTTCTCTTACATAGAAGCTTTATCTTAATTATGAATTGTTGCTGTTTTTCTCCACCAAGAACACCGATGCTGAATCTGTGCCAGAACTACCACACGGGTGGCTTTGTTGGGTGGGGGTTCAGATCGAGTAGTGTGAGCTGTGAGAGAGTAATGCCACTGAAACATTCCCGAAGATTAGGCAGCGAAAAAAAAACAAAAAACAAAAAACAAACCACAACACCAAAAATCCATGAATGAACACAGGAAAATATAAATGGCTTTAACCTTTTCACCGCCAAGCTCCCATTTATGCACATGCGTGGTAGAGGACCCATGTCACTGAAAGGTAACCATTCATTGGTCTGTTATCCATGAACCTACTGCTCTTAATGTACGGTGGTAGGATAAGCCATATTTTCTTTACATCGCAGGGGGAATCCCCAGCTATTCTTAGCCACTGTCTTTTCTGTGTTTATACCACAATGGAATTTTGTACTCTAAATTGACTGGCGGTGAAAGGGTTAAGTTTATCGTGAAATAAAAGCCACCGTAGATGTTATGCGGCATGCAGATTAGAAAAGTGTATTAAAAGAATGTCTTCCTATCACGCTATGATCTGGGATACTGTGTAGCATGCTTAAGGAGTAGAAATTTTCTCAGGTTTGTACTGAGGAATGACGGATTATACTGCAGAAATGTGTGCGTGCGTGCGTGCGTGCGTGTGTGTGTGTGTGTGTGTGGAGGGGAGGGGTTAGGGGGAGGGTAGGGAGTGGAGGGGAAAGAGGGGGGGAGGAGGTGTACGCGAGACAGATACACGTTTGAAAATAGCTCAAGAAATAGCTCTCTCTCTCTCTCTCTCTCTCTCTCTCTCTCTCTCTCTCTCTCTCTAACGATATTATTCCTATGATATCCCATAACCTGATTTATGAAGTTATGCGCGGTTTGTGTGATAGTTCTCACCTACCGCTGCACAAAATGTTCTTCCTCGCCACCATCACAGTCGAGCCGTCCAAGTTAATTTTCAGGTGATGATAAAACAACCGTAAATTTTTAGGCTTGAGACACCTCACAAAATAATCTATCTTCATCCAAATGTTCAGGTGATGATAAAAGAACCGTAAATTTGATAGGCTTGACACCCCACAAAATAATCTATCTTCATCCACTTTTGATGGACAGAAGAAAGGAACAAGGAAAGACAAAAGAAACGGGACGAGGAAAACAGAAGAAAGAAAGAAAAGAAAGACAGAAAGAAAGAAAGACAGAAAGAAAAGAAAGACAGAAAGACAGACAGAAAGAAAGAAAGACAATAAAGAAAGACAGAAAGAAAGAAAAGAAAGACAGAAAGAAAGACAATAAAGAAAGACAGAAAGAAAGAAAAGAAAGACAATAAAGAAAGACAGAAAGAAAGAAAAGAAAGACAATAAAGAAAGAAAGAAAGAAAAGAAAGAAAGAAAGACAGAAAGAAAGACAGAAAGAAAGAAAAGAAAGACAATAAAGAAAGACAGAAAGAAAGAAAGAAAGACAATAAAGAAAGACAGAAAGAAAGAAAAGAAAGACAGAAAGAAAGACAATAAAGAAAGACAGAAAGAAAGAAAAGAAAGAAAGAAAGACAGAAAGAAAGAAAAGAAAGACAATAAAGAAAGACAGAAAGAAAGAAAAGAAAGACAGAAAGAAAGACAATAAAGACAATAAAGAAAGACAGAAAGAAAGAAAAGAAAGAAAGACAGAAAGAAAGACAGAAAGAAAGAAAAGAAAGACAATAAAGAAAGACAGAAAGAAAGAAAAGAAAGAAAGAAAGACAATAAAGAAAGACAGAAAGAAAGACAGAAAGAAAGAAAAGAAAGAAAGAAAGACAGAAAGAAAGACAATAAAGAAAGACAGAAAGAAAGAAAAGAAAGACAGAAAGAAAGAAAAGAAAGACAGAAAGAAAGACAATAAAGAAAGACAGAAAGAAAGAAAAGAAAGACAGAAAGAAAAGAAAGACAGAAAGAAAGACAATAAAGAAAGACAGAAAGAAAGAAAAGAAAGACAGAAAGAAAGAAAAGAAAGACAGAAAGAAAGACAATAAAGAAAGACAGAAAGAAAGAAAAGAAAGACAGAAAGAAAGACAATAAAGAAAGACAATAAAGAAAGAAAAGACAGAAAGAAAGACAATAAAGAAAGACAGAAAGAAAGAAAAGAAAGACAGAAAGAAAGAAAGACAGAAAGAAAGAAAAGAAAGACAGAAAGAAAGACAATAATGAAAGACAGAAAGAAAGAAAAGAAAGACAGAAAGAAAGAAAAGAAAGACAATAAAGAAAGACAGAAAGAAAGAAAAGAAAGACAGAAAGAAAGACAGAAAGAAAGAAAAGAAAGACAGAAAGAAAGAAAGAAAGAAAGAAAGAAAAGAAAGACAGAAAGAAAGAAAGAAAGAAAGAAAAGAAAGACAGAAAGAAAAGAAAGACAGAAAGAAAGAAAGACAGAAAGAAAGAAAGAAAGAAAGAAAGAAAAGAAAGACAGAAAGAAAGAAAGACAGAAAGAAAGAAAAGAAAGACAGAAAGAAAGAAAGACAGAAAGAAAGAAAAGAAAGACAGAAAGAAAGAAAGACAGAAAGAAAGACAGAAAGAAAGAAAGACAGAAAGAAAGAAAAGAAAGACAGAAAGAAAGACAGAAAGAAAGACAATAAAGACAGAAGGAAAGAAAAGAAAGACAATAAAGAAAGACAGAAAGAAAGAAAAGAAAGACAATAAAGAAAGACAGAAAGAAAGAAAAGAAAGACAGAAAGAAAGAAAGACAGACAGAAAGAAAAGAAAGACAGAAAGAAAGAAAGACAGAAAGAAAGACAGAAAGACAGAAAGAAAGAAAAGAAAGAAAGAAGGAAAGACAGAAAGAAAGAAAGACAGAAAGAAAGAAAAGAAAGACAGAAAGAAAGAAAAGAAAGACAGAAAGAAAGAAAGACAGAAAGAAAGAAAAGAAAGACAGAAAGAAAGAAAGACAGAAAGAAAGAAAAGAAAGACAGAAAGAAAGACAGAAAGAAAGAAAAGAAAGACAGAAAGAAAAGAAAGACAGAAAGAAAGAAAGACAGAAAGAAAGAAAAGAAAGACAGAAAGAAAGAAAGACAGAAAGAAAGAAAAGAAAGACAGAAAGAAAGAAAGACAGAAAGAAAGACAGAAAGAAAGAAAGACAGAAAGAAAGAAAAGAAAGACAGAAAGAAAGACAGAAAGAAAGACAATAAAGACAGAAGGAAAGAAAAGAAAGACAATAAAGAAAGACAGAAAGAAAGAAAAGAAAGACAATAAAGAAAGACAGAAAGAAAGAAAAGAAAGACAGAAAGAAAGAAAGACAGACAGAAAGAAAAGAAAGACAGAAAGAAAGAAAGAAAGACAGAAAGAAAGAAAAGAAAGACAGAAAGAAAGAAAGACAGAAAGAAAGAAAAGAAAGAAAGAAGGAAAGACAGAAAGAAAGAAAGACAGAAAGAAAGAAAAGAAAGACAGAAAGAAAGAAAAGAAAGACAGAAAGAAAGAAAGACAGAAAGAAAGAAAAGAAAGATAGAAAGAAAGAAAGACAGAAAGAAAGAAAAGAAAGACAGAAAGAAAGAAAAGCAAGACAGAAAGAAAAGAAAGACAGAAAGAAAGAAAAGAAAGACAGAAAGAAAAGAAAGACAGAAAGAAAAAAAGAAAGACAGAAAGAAAGAAAAGAAAGACAGAAAGAAAGAAAAGAAAGACAGAAAGAAAAGAAAGACAGAAAGAAAGAAAGACAGAAAGAAAGACAGAAAGAAAGAAAGACAGAAAGAAAGAAAAGAAAGACAGAAAGAAAGAAAAGAAAGACAGAAAGAAAGAAAGACAGAAAGAAAGAAAGAAAGAAAGAAAGAAAAGAAAGACAGAAAGAAAGAAAAGAAAGACAGAAAGAAAGAAAAGAAAGACAGAAAGAAAGAAAGACAGAAAGAAAGACAGAAAGAAAGAAAAGAAAGACAGAAAGAAAGACAGAAAGAAAGAAAAGAAAGACAGAAAGAAAGACAGAAAGAAAGAAAAGAAAGAAAGACAGAAAGAAAGAAAGACAGAAAGAAAGAAAGACAATAAAGAAAGACAGAAAGAAAGAAAAGAAAGACAGAAAGAAAGAAAGAAAGAAAGTAAAGAAAGAACAAAAAGATAGAAAGAAAGAAAAAAACGAAAGTAAAGAAAGAAAGAAAAGAAAAAAAGAAAGAAAGAAAGAAAAAAAAACAAAGAAAGGGAAAAAAAAGAAAGAAAAGAAAGAAAGAATGAAAGACAGACAGAAAAAAAGAAAGAAAGAAAGAAAGAAAGAAAAACAGAGAAAGAGAGAGAAAAAAAATGAAGGATTCGAAAATAAAAAGAAAATAACCTGGATATGTTTACATACGAATAAAGGAAAGAGTAAAGAATGGAAATATGAGCGAATACGAAAAATAACAATGATGATAATGATAATAAATAAAAAGAGAGAGGGAGAGAGAGAGAGAGAGAGAGAGAGAGGTGAAATCATGATAGAGAGTAGGTGTATGTTTGAACCACAGATAGACAGAAATAAACACAGAGACAAAGAGACAGACAGACAGACATACACATAGAAAGTAAGAAAGAAATAATGCAAGATGAAATAAGGAAAAGATAGAAGAACAAAAACTTATAAACGAAAAGAAAGTTAAAAAAAAAAGCCACAGGGTCACAGAGAGACAGACAGTAAGCAGAGACAGAGAGACAGACAGTAAGCAGAGATAGAGACAGAGAGACAGACAGTAAGCAGAGACAGAGACAGAGAGACAGACAGTAAGCAGAGACAGAGAGACAGACAGTAAGCAGAGATAGAGACAGAGAGACAGACAGTAAGCAGAGACAGAGACAGAGAGACAGACAGTAAGCAGAGATAGAGACAGAGAGACATGATATTACTGCAAAAAAAATAGACTGACAGAGAGAGAGAGAGAGAGAGAGAGAGAGAGAGAGAGAGAGAGAGAGAGAGAGAGAGAGAGAGACAGACAGACAGACAGACAGACAGACAGACAGAAGCATGTGGCCATGCATGAAATTACTGCAAAAGAGAGACAGACAGACAGACAGAGACAGTGACAGTGACAGAAGCATACGGCCATACATGATATTACTGCAGAAGAGAGACAGAGAGACAGACAGAGAGAGACAGTGACAGAGGCATGTGGCCAGGCATAATATTACTTGCAAAAAAAAATAGAGAGACTGACAGAGAGAGAGAGAGAGTGAAGCATGTGGCCATGCATAATATTACTTGCAAAAAATAGAGACTGACAGAGAGAGATACAGAGAGAGACAGAGACACAAGCATGCGGCCATGCATAACATCACTGCAAAAAGAGATACACACACAGACATAGTGACACAGAGACAGAGACAGAAGCATGCGTCCATGCATAACATTACTGCAAAAAGAGAGACAGAGACAGGGACAGAGACAGAGACATAACATTACTGCAAAAAGAGAGACAGGCAACAGACATAGGGACAGAGATAGAAGCATACGGGCATGCATAATATTACTTGAAAAAGAAAAAAAAAAAAAAAAAAAACGCACAAAAAAATTAATGGAACGCACCTATTTTTTCGGCTGACTTCATGGCTGTACATGGCATCACACATGGCAGACAGCTAGTTAGCATGAAGTCGTGTCTCCACCCTAATGGAGCGACGGAGATTTAGTCTCCAATTGCTTTCCTCATTACCATGATGAGGCCAGAGTTAATCCCCCTCCTGTGATGATGAAAGTGATGACAGAGCTTCTGGGGGAGGGGGAGGGGGTTGGAGGGGGGGGGAGAGAAAGAAAGGTGGAATGAATGGAGTGCTTCTCTCTCTCTCTGTGTGTGTGTGTGTGTGTGTGTGTGTGTGTGTGTTTGCGTGTGTGATATCATTAGAATGGTGCTATAAGTTTTCACTGGAACAATTGTCCATCTCTCTCTCTCTCTCTCTTCCTCCCCCCACCTCTCTCCCCTTCCTACCCCCCACACCCCCCTCTCTCTCCTCCTCCCCCCTCCCCACCTCTCTCTCCTCCCCCCCCCACTCCCCCCCCTCTCGTTCTCCACCCCACCCCCTCCCACTCTCTCTCTCTCCCTCCCATCTGTCAGTCTTCCCAACACTCTTTCACTTTAAAAGACATGCAGAGACTCCCTTCTGCTTTATTTATATTCTTCTTTCAGTTGTTCTTTATTTATATTCTTCCCCTTCTTTATTATTTTCTCGTTTTTAGTCCAAGTGCATTGCTCAAGTTTTTGGGGTTGTTTTCTTTTCTTTTCTTTTCTTTTCTTTCTTTCTTTCTTTCTTTTTTTCGCAGAGACCCAGGCTTTACCACACACAACCGACAGACCTGGAGGAATCTGGTGAACAGTTCATCTGTGTGGTGCCTCAATGATTCTTCACAGAGGAGGAGGAAGAGGAGAAGGAGGAGGAGGAAGAAGAGAAGGAGGAGAAGAAGAAGAGGAGAGGAGAAAGAGGAGAAGGAGGAGGAGGAGGAGGAGGAGAAGAAGAAGAGAGGAAGAGGAGCAGAAAAAGGAGGAGGAGGAGGAAAGAGGAGGAGATGGAGAAGAGGATGAAAAATGAGGAGGAGGAAGGAGGAGGAGGAAGAAGAAGAGAAGGAGGATAAGAAGAAGATGAAAGAGGAGGAGGAGGAAGAGGAGGAGGAGGAGGAAGAGGAGGAGGAGGAGGGGAGGAGAAGGAAGAGGAGGAAGAAGAGGAAGATGAGGAGGAGGAGCAGAAGGAGAAGAAGAAGGAGGAGGAGAAGCAGAAGAAGAAGGAGGAGGAGGCGAAGAAAGAAGAAGAAGAAGAAGAAGAAGTAGGATGCACATGGGGGTGAGTTAGTGCCCTTGACCGCCACATTTGCCAAGGAAAGAACTGACAGGGGGCAGAATTAGAGAGGGGATGTCACTTGTCAACACTGATCAAACATAGCGGGGAGAGAGAGAGAGAGAGAGAGAGGGGGGGGGGGAAGAAATGGAATAGAGAAGAAGAAGAAAGAAACCAAGACAGAAAGACACATACATAAATACATGTAAAGCAATGTGAAGTGGGGAAATGTCTGCTCCCAACCCCCACCCCCCCCCCCCCTATTTTTTTTTTTTTTTCTTCTTTTTCTTTTTTTTTCTTTTTTTTGTCCTTTCACTTCCCATACACATACGCACAGAAAAGAGATGGCTGGTGAGAGGGAGGCGGGGTGGGGGGGGTGGGGGTAAAGGGGGCATAATCCAGAGTGGGAGAGAGAGATAAGGGGAGGTGGGTTGTGGGGTGGGGGGGGGCTATTCTTTATGCCTCCTTCATTGCTTTCCATGTTATCTATCTATTTGATTTTATCTGTTTATTTAGCTTTTTGTTGCTGTTGTTGTTGTTGTTGTTTGGCTATGTGCCGTGCCGTGCCGTGCCGTGCAATGCATTGCATTGTGTTGCGTTGCCTTGCGTTGCGTTGCGTTCGATTGAGTTGTGCTGTGTCGTGTTGGGTTGGGTTGGGTTGGGTAGCATTGTGTTGCGTTGAGTTGTGCTGGGTTGTATTGTATTGCGATGTATTGTATTGTACTGTACTGTACTGTACTGCGTTACGTTGCGTTGCATTGCATTACATTACATTACGTTGCATTGTATTGTACTGTATTGTATTTACTGTATTGCGTTGTGTGGTATTGTATTGCGTTGTGTTGTGTGGTATTGCATTGTGTTGTGTTGTGTTGTATTGTATTGCGTTGTGTTGTATTGCA
>NC_134884.1:2588377-2598377 GCF_041734735.1 Babylonia areolata
ATTAGGCTTCTTTTTTATTTTTTGTGCCCATCCCAGAGGTGCAATATTGTTTTAAACAAGATGACTGGAAAGAACTGAATTTTTCCTATTTTTATGCCAAATTTGGTGTCAACTGACAAAGTATTTGCAGAGAAAATGTCAATGTTAAAGTTTACCACGGACACACAGACACACGGACACACACACACACACACACACACACACACACACACACACACAACCGAACACCGGGTTAAAACATAGACTCACTGTGTTTACACAAGTGAGTCAATAAATAATGAGGCCGGGAGATCAAATGATTAACAAACAGTAAAGAGTGGTAACTCTCTCCACACACAAGGTACATAACTTCAAGCCAATGCTGCTTTCGCGAAGCATTCTTCTCTTCTGTATTGTCTGCGTAGCAAACACCACACACGATTTTCTCTTCTTGAGATAATAAAGTATTCTGTATTCCGTTTCAGCGTCCTTCTCCAACAAACGCTGTTCTTCCACAAGTCTCCCTTAGACAGCCCCCCCACAGGTGTCTTCCACTACAGTGCCGCCACCGACAATCCCTAAGGGACTGTCCATGTCCGGTCGCCAGTAGGCCACACTCTGGAGCAGACCCAAGGTTTAGTGCTGCTCGCTGGTTTCTACAGTAACTCGTGTACGAAGACAACCGCTGCAGTTTCTGTTACCTTTTTGTTCTTCTTCGTTCGTCGGTTGAAACTCCCACGTTCACCTGTATGTACACCAGTGGGCTTTTACGTGTATGACCGTTTTTACCCCCACCATGTAGGCAGCTATACTCCGTTTTCAGGGTGTGCATTGCTGGGTATGTTCTTGTTTCCATAATCTACCGAACGCTGACATGGATTACAGGATCTTTAACATGCGTATTTGATCTTCTGCTTGTGTAAGCACACGAAGGGGGGTTCAGACACAAGCAGGTCTGCACATATGTTGGCCTGGGAGATCGGGAAAATCTCCACCCTTTACCCACCAGGCGCCGATACCGAGATTCGAACCCGGGACCCGCAGATTGCGAGTCCAAGGCTTTAACCACTCGGCTGTTCCGCCCGTCGTTTCGGTTACCGATCGTTCCCTCTTTCGCTGCCACTCCAGGTCAGAGGATGTAAATGTCCGTCCCTCTACAGATTACATGTTTTTTTTTAGAGCTGTGGTACACCTCTGCTTCGGTGACAGTTCTCTGAGGATTATCAACCGCAGACCAAGGCTGCTGCCGTGTTAATGATCTGATCTAAAAACGCAGAGCCAACTTCGTTGCTTCACCAAACCAGTTCCTCCACCACCGTGTGGGGCGCTGGATTCTGCTGACGCGCTCTCCTCGAGGAGAGCAGCCCGGATTTCACACAGAGAAAAAAAAAATATTGTAAAGATAAAATAACACACCAAAAGCCATTCCCGTACTTCCCTTAACGTAAACATGGGTTGATTATGGAAACGAAACACACGCATACCCATCATGCACTCACCCGAGGAAACGGAGGCATGGTTGCCTAAATGATTGGTAATATCTGTCCAACATCCCTGACACAGAAGCATGTCAGCATGGCTGGAACAGCTCACAACCGTGAGGAGAAAGGATCTCTCCTTAGAGAAGACAGGTGTGTCACAGAAAGCCTGCTGTTCAGACTTGACTTAATCCTCTTCCTTCCGGTCGAACACAGGGCACGCACTGCAGATCTCCATCCCAATCTGTCTTGGGCTGTTCTCTTGCTGTTGAGAACGGTGGCCCAAACAGAACCACTGTGCTGTGTAACTTATCCACAGACCCGCCCAACAGTACCGCTTCCATAATCATGAATCTCACAAAGTAATGCAAACCTAACTTCCTTGACCAGCGCGATCCTCCACGACTACACGCACAAGTCATTCCCGTGTCTCCCGTCAGATCAGCGTGTGGTTGTAGCGCCTCCCCGTGCCATCAGCACAACAGAACAGTCAGTCCTCCCGCTGGCCTCGTTAACATCAGACGACAGGGTCCCCTCATGTTACGATCCTCTGACCACCGTCTTTCTTCTTCCCTCCCTCTCCCTCTCCATCTCTCTCCTTCCCTCCGTGTCTCTCTCTCTCTCTCCCTCTCTCCCCTTCCCTCGTTCTTTTCTCTCTATTGCCAGCTCCCGCCCCCTCCCCCCAACACAGAGAGAGAGAGAGAGAGAGTCATGAAAAGAAATGGAAATGAGGTCAATACAAATCAGGATAACATGATATACGAAAATATTAAAAGCGAACTTACAAAACTCAGAAGATGGGAGGAGGAGGAGGAGGTGAAGAAGAAGAAGAAGAAGAAGAAGAAGAAGAAGAAAAGAAGTTTTAAAGGATTAAAAGCATTTTGAAAAATATATAATCATTTTAATTTCAAAAGAGAAGGAGCAATGGATGTGTAGAGAGGTACAAGGGAAAAAAAGAACAACAAAAACGAAAGAATAAAACAAACATACATACACAGAAGGAAAACTGAAACCCTAAGAAATTATGACCTAAATATTTCTGCCCGAAATACATACACGGGGACAGTCCCAGCAAAGCAATGCCCCTGCTGTCCAAGAAAGGAAAGAAAGGAAGGAAGAAAGAAAGAAAGAAAGGAAGAAAAAAGGAAGAAAGGAAGGAAAAAAGGAAGGAAGGGAGGAAGAAAGGAAGGAAGAAAGAACGAAGGAAAGGAAGGAAAAAAGAAATAAAGAGATGCAACCCCAGAAAAATGTAACTCTAGAAAATGACAACCTAAATATTTCTGCCCGTAATACACACACGGGGACAGCCCCAGCACAGCAATGCCCCTGCTGTCCAAACAGCACGACCCAGCGTCCGTCAGGACTGAAACGAGACGGGGACATTGGAACAGACACCAGCATCCCCATTCTGCTGCTCACGTTTGTCCTGATCCTGGTTCTCTCCACGTCTGTCATGGTCACGTTTGTTGTAAGCGGGAGAAAGGAAGGAAGAAAGGAAGAAAGAAAAGAAAGGAAGAAAGGAAGACAGAAAAGAAAGGGAGAAAGAAAGAACGAAAGGAAGGAAAGGAGGAAGAACGAAAAGGAAGGAAAAAAAGGAAGAAAGAAAGAACGAAAGAAAGGAAGAAAGCAAGGAAGAAAGAAAAGAAAGGAAGAAAGCAAGGAAGAAAGAAAAGAAAGGAACGGAAGAAAGGAAGAAAGAAAAGAAAGGAACGGAAGAAAGGAAGAAAAGAAAGGAAGAAAGAAAGAACGAAAGGAAGAAAGAAAGAACGAAAGAAAGGAAAGGAAGAAAGAAAAGAAAGGAACGAAGGAAGAAAAGAAAGGAAGAAAGGAAGAAAGCAAGGAAGAAAGGAATGAAAAAAGAAATAAAGAGAAACAACCCCAGAAAACTGTAACTCTAGTAAATGACAACCTAAATATTTCTGCCCGTGATACACACACATGAACATCCCCAGCACAGCAATGCCCCTGCTGTCCAAACAGCACGACCCAGTGTCCGTCAGGACTGAAACGAGACTGGGACATTGGAACAGACATCAGCATCCCCATTCTGCTGCTCACGTTTGTCCTGATCCTGGTTCTCACCACGTCTGTCATGGTCACGTTTGTTGTAAGCGGCTTGGATGGATTTCGATTCGATACTTGAAGAATAAATGGCGAGCCAAAGTTTGAAACCAGAAATCTTACAGACATATACTAAAGACTGAAAGCAGACCTGAATAGCCACATACTCTAGAAATTTCATCTGACAATAGTAAAAACTGTTGCAATTGATTTTCAGCGACAGAGAGAGAGAGACAGACAGACAGACAGACAGACAGAAACAGACAGAGAGAGAGAGAGAAGTGAAAGCAGATGGATGAAAAATAAGACTGAAAGAAGCGAGGAAGATTTAAGAAAACAAATGAGATAAAAGGAGAGAATTTTAGAATGGGAGAAAAGGCAATATAGAAAATAATCAAGAGAGCAAGCAAGCGAGAGAGAGAGAGAGACAGATAGATACACAGACAGAGACAAAGAGATAGAAAGAAAAGAAAAGAGATGACAAAAGAGATCAAAAGAGAGAGACACAAAAACAGACAAAGACAGAGACAGACAGACAGAGACACAATAACAGAGACAGACAGAGACAGACAGACAGAGACACAATAACAGAGACAGACAGAGACAGACAGACAGAGACACAATAACAGAGACAGACAGAGACAGACAGAGACACAATAACAGAGACAGACAGACAGAGACACAATAACAGAGACA
Organism: Babylonia areolata; assembly: GCF_041734735.1. NCBI lineage: Eukaryota > Metazoa > Mollusca > Gastropoda > Neogastropoda > Buccinidae > Babylonia > Babylonia areolata. The sequence continues at coordinate 2,592,592 of NC_134884.1, forward strand.
CAATAACAGAGACAGACAGAGAGACAATAACAGAGACAGACAGAGACACAATAACAGAGACACAATAACAGAGACAGACAGAGACACAATAACAGAGACAGACAGAGACACAATAACAGAGACAGACAGAGACAGACAGACAGACACAATAACAGAGACAGACAGAGACACAATAACAGAGACACAATAACAGAGACAGACAGAGACACAATAACAGAGACAGAGAGAGACACAATAGCAGAGACAGGTACAGAGACAATAACAGACAGAGACACAATAACAGAGACAGAGAGAGACACAATAACAGACAGAGACAGACAGAGACACAATAACAGAGACAGAGAGAGACACAATAGCAGACAGAGACAGACAGAGACACAATAGCAGACAGAGACACAATAGCAGACAGAGACAGACAGAGACACAATAACAGAGACAGACAGAGACACAATAACAGAGACAGAGACACAATAACAGAGACAGAGAGAGACACAATAACAGAGACACAATAACAGAGACAGAGAGAGACACAATAACAGAGACAGACAGAGACACAATAGCAGAGACAGACAGAGACACAATAACAGAGACAGACAGAGACACAATAACAGAGACAGACAGAGACACAATAACAGAGACAGACAGAGACACAATAACAGAGACAGAGAGAGACACAATAGCAGACAGAGACAGAGACACAATAACAGAGACAGAGAGAGACACAATAGCAGACAGAGACACAATAGCAGACAGAGACACAACAGCAGACAGAGACAGACAAAGACAGAATAACAGAGACAGACAGAGACGCATTATAACAGACACAGACAGATACAGACACAATAACAGACACAGGCAGATACAGACACAATAACAGACAGAGACAGACAGATACAGACACAATAACAGAGACAGACAAACTGACACACACAAAGACAGGTAGACAGAGAAAATTGCCCATGTACAAACAGGAACGAGCCACACAAATATAAAACACTTACTTTTTTCTGGTTGACTGAGTGGATCCAAACGGCAGTACATGGCAACTCTTCCGCATAAACCGTCTGTCTGTCTGTCTGTGTTTCCCTCGATCCCAGTACAATCTCCTCCTCTACCTGCATCACTGCACCTGGAGAAGAATTCAGGTATTATGAGGTGATTTCCTGGGGGAGGAATCCTCCTTGAATATATATATATATATATATATAACAAGAGAATAGATCTTCAGCGTCTTTTTGTGCTGTGTCAGGCTCAGTTAGTGTGTGTGTGTGTGTGTGTGTGTGTGTGTGTGTGTGTGTGTGTGTGTGTGTGTGTGTGTGTGTGTGTGTGTCTGTGTCTGTTGTGTGTGTGTTCCAATTTAAGCAATAAATGTTTTATGCTCAGGAAGGAAGAAAAATTATAGAAGAGGAAGAAGAAGAAGAGATATGACCCATCCAAACATCGTCAAACATGGTAATATATGACAAGGCATTCCATCAAAAGTACGTACTTAACTCAATTTCCACGGTAAATAAAAATAATTTTTAAAAAATCAACAAGAAAAAAAAAACACTGAAAAAGAAAGAATCAAAACAAAAAAAAACAAAAACAAAAAAAAGATACAAGAAAAAGAAAGCGATTCATTTCAGAAGGAAAACAAGATGGAGTAGAAAAAGAAAGAAAGAAAGAAAAAAAGAAAAACAAAGCTACAGACACCCCCACCTCTCTCCCTCTCTCTCTCCTTCCTCCTGATCTCACCTTCGTCAGCTCTCTTGCCATCCATGCACTTAACTGATTTCCGTTACATCCCGCCCCCCCCCCCCCCTCCCCCCCCCCCTCTTGCCCCCCACCCTCCCCCACACACCCCTCTCCTTCACCACTATCCCAAAATCCCCATGTCCATGTCTTCCATGTTAATTCAGGTTCTGATTTGTAATCCAAAAATAAATAAAATAAAATAAATAAATGAAATAAAAATAAAAATTTCCATGAACAGAAAAAAAGAAGACAAAAAAAATGAAGAAGACGAAGAAGTTAAAAAGATTAAATGTGTGTGTGTGTGTGTGTGTGTGTGTGTGTGTGTGTGTGTGTGTGTGTGTGTGTGTGTGTGTGGCGGGGGAGGGAGGGGGGTTCGTGTGCCAGGGTGTTTGGTGTGTGTGTGTGTGTGTGTGTGTGTGTGTGTGTGTGTGTGTGTGTGTGTGTGTGTGTGTGTGTGTGTGTGTGTGGCGGGGGAGGGAGGGGGGTTCGTGTGCCAGGGTGTGTGTGTGTGTGTGTGTGTGTGTGTGTGTGTGTGTGTGTGTGGCGGGGGAGGGAGGGGGGTTCGTGTGCCAGGGTGTTTGGTGTGTGTGTGTGTGTGTGTGTGTGTGTGTGTGTGTGTGTGTTCTCATCCAAACACTAACTCCACATGTATACGTTCTACAGTCAAGAGGGAAGAAGAAGATAATATGGAAGCAGAGGGGGGAGAAAAGTGAAAAGAAAAAAAAAAGACACAGAAAAGAAAAAAAGATAGAAGAAAACAAAATACAAACATGAAGAACGAAACACACACACAGTCCAGAAGGATGAATATTTTGTAGAAGACGAGAATTAATTGGAAATGACCAAAAGAGAATCAAGAAAAGAAAAAACAAGATACATGACAGAAAGAGATACGGGAAGGAAAAAAGGAAATTTATTTCTAAGAAAGGAAGAAGGAAGGAAGGAAGGAAGAAAGAACGAAAAGAAGAAAGAAATGATAGAAAGGAAGAAAGAAAGAAAGGAAGAAAAGAAAAGAAAGGAAGGAAGAAAGAAAGAACGAAAGAAAGGAAAAAAGAAAAAAAAGGAAGAAAGAAATGACAGAAAGGAAGGAAGAAAGAAAAGCAACCCCAGAAAACTAACTCTAGAAAATGATGACCTAAATATTTCTGCCCGTGATACACGCACATGAACAGCCCCAGCACAGCAATGCCCCTGCTGTCCAAACAGCACGACCTAGTGTCCGTCAGGACTGAAACGAGACGGGGACATTGGAACAGACACCAGCATCCCCATTCTGCTGCTCACGTTTGTCCTGATCCTGGTTCTCACCACGTCTGTCATGGTCACGTTTGTTGTAAGCGGCTTGGATGGATTTCGATTCGATACTTGAAGAATAAATGGCGAGCCAAGGTTTGAAACCAGAAATCTTACAGATATATACGAAAGGCGGCGCATAGTGCTCAGTAAACCCACGCCGTTGAAATTACGTTTAATAATGATAGAATGACTGATTTTCAAGGTTTACAAAATGGACGAAAGTAATGATCTCACCGTGAAAAGATAAAGGAAGAAAATGAATGTATACACAAAGTTCATAACGAAAAGACAGAAAGAAGAAAGGGGGAAGAAGAAAAAAAACAACACCCTAAATATTGGAAGGAAGACAGAAATGAAAAGAAAGCAGAAACAAACCAAAAATGCATTGCCAAATGGAGACGGCGAGAAAGAACAGGCAGAGACAGACACCAGGGGAAGAGGAGAGAGAGAGAGAGAGAGAGAGAGAGAGAGAGAAAGAGAAAGAGAGAGATAGTGAAAGACACACAGAGAGTGAAAGAGAGAGTGAAAGAGAGAGGGAGATAGAGAGACACATAGTGAAAGACAGAGAGAGAGAGACATATAGTGAAAGACAAAGAGAGAGATAGAGAGAGAGACAGAGAGATATATAGAGAGAAAGACAAAGAGAGATATATATATACAGAGAGGAAGACAAAGAGACAGAGACAGAAAGAGATATATATATATATATAGAGAGAGAGAGAGAAAGAAAGATACAGAGAAAGAGATATATATATATATATAAAGACAAAGAGAGAGAGATAGAGACAGAGAGAAAGACACAGCTGGTATGTATATATATATATATATATATAGAGAGAGAGAGAGAGAGAGAGAGAGACAGAGAGATATATATAGAAAGACAAAAAGAAAGAGAGAGAGGGGGGGGGGGGTAAGAAAGAAACAAAGAAAGAAAGGGGGAAGGGTTGGTATAGGAAAGAAGACTGAACGAAGAAATAGAAAAGATTTTTTTTTTTTAATAAAAATAACAAGAAAATGAAAAAAATGCTAAAATCATTTTGATATGATCCAAGGGGGAGGGGGAGATCGTACACACACACACACGCACGCACGCACGCACGCACGCACGCACACACACACACACACACACACACACAATTCAGACGCGCTTACTTCGTACCGCAATTCGTAATTCCTGCCCACCCCCTCCACAAAAGTGCACACACTCCATCACTCAAACACCCCCATGAGTAATAATGTCAGTGAATAAATCTGTCGTTTCACTGTTTCATGTGAGGTACTTAAGAGCCCATTATATCTGTATTTGTATTTCTTTTATCACAACAGATTTCTCTGTGTGAAATTCGGGCTGCTCTCCCCAGGGAGAGCGCGTCGCCATACTACAGCGCCACCCATTTTTTTGTATTTTTTCCTGTGTGCAGTTTTATTTGTTTTTCCTATTGACGTGGATTTTTCTACAGAATTTTGCCAGAAACAATCCTTTTGTTGCCGTGGGTTCTTTTACGTGCGGTAAGTGCATGCTGCACACGGGACCTCGGTTTATCGTCTCATCCGAATGACTAGCGTCCAGACCACCACTCAAGGTCTAGTGGAGGGGGAGAAAAGTTCGGGGGCTGTGCCGTGATTCGAACCAGCGCGCACAGATTCTCTCGCTTCCTAGCCGGACGAGTTACCTCTAGGCCATCACTCCATATGCAGAGCTTGCGCTATATAAGGTCTATATTATCATTACTAATAATATTATCATCATCATTATTAATATCATTATTATTGGCATTGTTATCACCATTATTATTGTTGTTGATGTTGTTGTTATTTAATTATGATGATGATTATCATTATTCTCATTTTCATTATCATTCCAATCATTTCCAACACTTCCTGACCTGTTCTCTGTTCTTCAGAGTGTGGAGTCTCTCAGAAATGCTCCTTCATTCCTTCCATGACACCATGTGGGGGCAAAGCGTCACCAAGGGCATGTCACCGTGCCCGTTCTGTCAACAGGCTGTGCATACAAAATAACCCCCTCCTCCCTGGAGACTTAGAAAAGTCATTCGGAAAAGGCTCCCTCAACTTCCTATCATCCTGAGGATCATATGCTGAGACGTACCCAGCGAATGCGTTCGATGTGTAAAGCGGATCACATGCCTTGTGAACCGTAACACCATTTGAAGTTCCTCAAATAGCCTGCTGTCTTCTCGGAGATGCAGAATAGAGAGCAGTGTACAGAGAGAGGGGGGGGGGAGAGAGGGAGGGAGGGAGAGAGAGAGGGGGGGGGAGAGAGGGAGGAAGAAGGTTCAGTTCAGTTTTCAGTTACCCAACGCGGCGTCTCTGAGTTCAGACAAAACCATATACGCTACACCACGTCTGCTACGCAGGATGCCTGAACAGTAGCGTAAACCAACGCGCTTACTCAGGCCTTGAGGAAAAATGTAATAAAGTGATGCAAAATAAGGGAGGAGGGGAGGGAGGAAGGGAGAGGGATTTGTGAGAGGGAGATAGAGAGAGACACACAGAGATGGGGGGGCTGGGGGGAAGATAGAGAGATGGAAAAAGAGCTCATTTTGTATTTATTTGTATTTGTATTTCTTTTTATCACAACAGATTTCTCTGTGTGAAATTCGGGCTGCTCTCCCCAGGGAGTGCGCGTCGCTATACTGCAGCGCCACCCATGTTTTTCTATTTTTTTTCCTGCGTGCAGTTTTTTTTGGGGGGGAGCGAGGGGGGGGGGTTCCTATCGAAGTGGATTTTTC
>NC_134884.1:2603377-2648377 GCF_041734735.1 Babylonia areolata
GCCCGTGCTGTGTCTGTTGTTATTGTTGTCGTCCTTGTGGTTGTTTTATTCTATATCTAAATCTTCAGAATAAAAGAATGAAAATAAAACAAAGTGTTGTTATCTGGTAAACAAACTTTATTTTCAATCACAACCCACCAAGAAAGGCCATCAATAATTTTCATCACGAACTTAATTTACAAACGCATTACAGAGACAAAAACCAACTTCAAAAATTCCTTCCAGTTCTCGCCCTTGGCGGAAGTGAGAGCAGGAGTTCGGGTCAAAGTGACCATTGGCTCGGGTCAAAGAGACCCAGACTTTGACCCAGACTGTGGATGAAGTCTATGAGTGCTGGGCTCGTGAGATTTATTGCAGAGCCACGAATGGAACGGGAAGAATCAGTGGAAGGCCAATATGCAGACAATGAGCAGGATATTTCTGGCGTATTAAAACATGACAGAAAACGATTCATGTTCAGCTCATTCATCAGCCTTGCTCTGACATGAACTCTTCTTGGTGATGGTGGTGGTGTTTTTCTCTTTCCCCGTCTTCCTTTTTTAAACACACACACACACACACACACAAAGAGAGAGAGAGACAGAGAGGGAAAGAGAGAGAGACAGAGAGAGGGGGAAAGAGAGGGAAAGTGAGAGAAAGAGAAAGAGAGAAAGAGGGAGAGAGAGAGAGAAAGAAAGAGAGATAGAGAGAGAGAGAGAGAGAGAGAGAGATGTATATGTATATATGTATATGTGTGTGTATATCATATATATGCTATTCTTTGTCTTTCGTCTTCGTCTTCTTCTACTACTGCTCCTTCTTCTTCTACCTTCTTCCTTTCATCTTTTTTTTCCTTTCTTCTGTTTTCTTCTCTCTCTCTCTCTCTCTCTCTTTGATTTCTTCCTTTATTTCTTTTCTTTTCTTATATATATATACACTTTCCTTTATGGCAGTAATATTCTTCTTCTTCTCCCTCTCTCTTCTCCCCCACCACACCCTCCCTTTTTATTGATATTTCATGATTGTATTTTCTTTAGTTTTTCGTTTCCTTTTTATTCCTAGCAAAAAATAAAATAAAATACAATAAATAAATAAAATAAAATAAAATAAATTGAAAGGAGGTACATTTCTGTGAGAAGCTAGTCGGGCGAGACAACAATCCACCCATAGAATTGTTCCCACGCTTCGCTGAGTACAAGGGGCAAAAAGCCAAGTCTGGAAGCTTGGCATTGTCTGAGGGTCCTGCCACTGGCAAGTCTAGGGTGAAAATGACGCCAACGAACTGACAGAATCCGAACACGCGAACAGACAGGTTTATTCTTTCAAATTAGACGTGTTTGGCTTTGTTTTTGTTTCGTTATTTCTTCTCATTTTTTTTGTAACCCATGTCTAGGGTTCTAGCGAAGGAGCGAACACGGACGTATACGAAGCTTCTTAGTCTGTGAGGTTTAGTGCAGTCAGGGCAGACTTTGACACTAGTACCCGTTCTTCCTGGAAAGAAAAACATATCAAGGTCTGGAATTGCTGCCATCTCTCTCTCTCTCTCCTTCTGCCTGTGTCTTTTGTCTAATGTGTGTGTGTGTGTGTGTGTGTGTGTGTGTGTGTGTGTGTGTGTGTGTGTCCTTTCTTACATTATTACCTCCATGTAATTTCCTTCTTAATTTCTTTTCTTCTTTCCTTTCTTTCTGTAGCTTTGTTCTTTTCTTAGTTTTTTCTCTTATTTCCTTCCATAATGCGCACGCCTACGCGCGCGCGCACACACACACACAGGCCTAATTTTTCTTTACACACACACACACACACACACACACACACACACCACAAATACAAAACAGAACCAAAAAAAACCAATAAAGAACGAAAGTTAGGGAACAATCTCTAGTGCAGTCTTGAAAATATGATTACAAAAAAAGACAGACAACTGCAGCAGCAACAGAAAACGAAGAGAAGAAGAAGAAAGAGAAGAATAAAAAGAAGCAGAAGCAGAAGGAGAAAGAGAAGAAGAAGAAGAAGATAAAGAAGAAAAAAAAAGCCGATACTGACAGAAGTTTCGATTCGGCGCTTTGGATCAAACATATCGAGTTGGACATGGCACCCTTGTTGTGAACCTTTTGAAGCCGACTGTGCACTCCAACACACCAGCACACCCACCACGGGGTGTTCTGCTAACAAGCAAAGTGAACCTCCACCACCACCACCACTACACATACCCTTCTCGCTCACCCCATTCCCCACCCCCTAACCCCATGATAGTCAAGCCACAAAAGACTTCTCTTTTTTTCTCTCTCAAATCAAAGCTGTGAACTGGAATGAAGTTTGGTTTGGATTTGATTTGATATGGGTACTCGTGTAGCGCCTTTCCTCAGTCGGAGACCAAGCTCTAAGCGCTTCACAAAGACGGGGGTCATTACACAACAGGCTGCCTACCTGGGTAGAGCTGACTGATGTCTGCCACTGGGCGCTCATCATTCGTTTCCTGTGTCATTCAATCAGAATTTCAGGCACACACACACACACACATGCACACTCAGACAGACATGTAACATCTGACGTGTATGACCGTTTTCTTTACTTACCACTCCCCCCAGCCCCCTCCTCCCACCCCCTCCTATGTAGGCATGCTAAATGTCTGAACAGTACGATTGAGCTCCTATATGATAGTCAAGCCACAAAAGTATCTTTCTATTTCAAATTGAAGCTGTAAACTACAGCGGGAAGGTGTGTTAAAGTGTACGAGTGAGTTTTAACGTACATCACTGTTTTCATTTCAATTTTATATCTTTCTTAAACTAGAACTGCTTTAAAAGGAGATTCCTAAATTGCATATCAACAGAACACAACGAGCCATCTTTTGTGTATGTCGCAAGATTTTCCAAATGGCGAATCGAAATCCATCCAAGCCACTTACAACAAACGTGACCATGACAGACGTGGAGAGAACCAGGATCAGGACAAACGTGAGCAGCAGAATGGGGATGCTGATGTCTGTTCCAATGTCCCCGTCTCGTTTCAGTCCTGACGGACACTGGGTCGTGCTGTTTGGACAGCAGGGGCATTGCTGTGCTGGGGGCTGTCCCTGTGTACCAAGGCTGAGAGATCTGGGTCGTCATTTTCTGGAGTTTCGGCTTTATTCGTTTCTTTTCTTTCTGTATTTATTTCATCATTTCTTCCTCTCTTTCCGCTTTTTTTCTTTTCTTTCCGTTTTCAGAAATAATTCTCTTATTTCATTTCCGTTGCCCCCCCCCCCCCCTCTCTGTCTCCCCTCCAAGTTCATTTTCACTTTCGTCTTCTACAAAATATTCCTCCTTCTCAACTGCCCCCCCCCCCCTTTCTCTCCCTCTCTCTCTCTTCTGTCCCTTTTTATTTCGTGTTTCTCTTTCATTCTCCAAATTCACCCCCCCCTCCCTCCTCCCCTCCTTTTCCACAGTCTCTCCCTCCCTCCCTCTCGACTGTAGAATGTCTACATGTGAAGTTAGCGTTTAAATTAGAACACACGCGAGCGCACAAACACACACACACACACACACTGGCAGACGAACACACACACAACACACACACACACACACACACACACACACAGGGGCAGACGAACACACACACACACACACACACACACACACACACACACATTGGCAGACGAACACACACACACACAGTATCGTTTTTCTTCATCTTTGACTTCCATTTATTTATTCATTTTTCTCTCTCTCTCTCTCTCTCTCTCTCGTTATTTTCATCTGCTTTTTTTTTGTTGTTGTTGTTTATTTGCTGGTTTTTTTGTTGTTTTTTTCTCCATGGTGATTTTGATTAAAAATCAGAATCTGACTTTTACACCCAAGACGTCGATCTGGAGAGGGGAAGTGGGGTGAGGGTTGTATGGTGGTGGTGAAGGGCAGTGTGTGTGGGTGGTGGTGAAGGGCAGGGTGGGTGGGAGGGGCTGGACGTAGCGGAAATCTATGAAGTGTGTGGGTGGCACAGAGTTTAGGAATGTCAGGGAAGGAGGAAGGAGGAGGAGGTGGAGGATGCCTGTGACTTTATTTTTCTTTCTTTCTTTCTTTTCATCTTCTTTTTTTTTCTTCTGCATTCCATCCTTTTCCCCTTTTTTCTTACATGAATCTCTCTTTTTCTTTGCTGCTTTCTTTTTTCTCAAATTTCATTATTATTTTTACTGTGGAAAATTGAGTTTTACGTATATACCTTTGATGCAATGTCTTGTCAAAAATTGTTATGTTTTACCAATCTGCATATTTAGGTGGATTATATCTACTTCTTATGATTATTATCATTATTGTTGTATTTTCTCCAACCTCTTTAAAAACAATCCTTTCCTTATTATTGAGCGTACAACACATACTACTTAAACTGGAACACACACACACACACACGCACACACACACACACACACACACACACACACACACACACACACACACACACTTCAACACACACACACACACACACACACACACACACACACTTCAACACACACACACACACACACAGACGGAAGAGATGAGGAGTGGCAGAGGGCATTTCTGGGGGGATGGGGGATAGAGGGGGGGATGGAGGAGGGGGGGCAGAGGGGGGGGGGGAGAGATGGGGGAGGGGAGCGGCATTGGCAGGGTGCCTGGTGGTGTGGTGGGAAGGTGGGGTGGTCAGGAGAGGTTCGAACCTAAGAGGACATTGTCACCCTGTCACAGGGAAACTGACTCTCTCTGGCACTAGGAAGAAGGTCGGGCAGGCAGTATGTCTGGAACATTATCTGTGGACTTTGCTTCCAGTGTCTTCAGGGAGAATTGTGCGAGTTGAACAGAAAAAAAAAAGTTGGTTGTGCGTTGTTAGAAGAAATCTATGACAGGAAAGCGGCACTTTTCAGGAGAGAGCGACCCCCCCCCCCCCCTCTCCGTGTGTGTGTGTGTGTGTGTGTGTGTGTGTGTGTGTGTGTGTTCTCTTATTTCCATGTTTTCTGTATCATTTTTTTCTATTCTTTGTGTCTGTCTTTCTTCCCATCTTCGCACTTTTTCTCCTTTTCTTCTTTCATTCAATGAACTTGTGTACACGTGTATTTTCTCCTTGTCTTTTCAAGACGAAATTATTCCTCTCCTCCAATTTAGTAAACCTTGGAAATCAGTCAAAACAGCTTCTATCATTATTAAAACGGAATTTCAACGGCGTGGGTCTACTGAGCACTATGCGCCGCCTTTCGTATATGACACTGAGATCTCCTGGTTTCAAACCTTGGCTCGCCATTTATTCTTCAAGTATCGAATCGAAATCCATCCAAGCCGCTTACAACAAACGTGACCATGACAGACGTGGTGAGAACCAGGATCAGGACAAACGTGAGCAGCAGAATGGGGATGCTGATGTCTGTTCCAATGTCCCCGTCTCGTTTCAGTCCTGACGGACACTGGGTCGTGCTGTTTGGACAGCAGGGGCATTGCTGTGCTGGGGGCTGTTCCTGTGTACCAAGGCAGAGAGATCTGGGTCGTCATTTTCTAGGATTTCATTTTTCTTTCGTTCTTTTTCTTCCCCTTATTTTATTTCCATTTTTCCGTATTCTTGTTTCTCTCTCCATATTTTACATGGCCCCTCTCCATTGAAAGAAGAATGGTTAAACGTGCTTTCTTTAATATTTAAAAACCTAAACAAACAAAAAAAAACACAACAAAAAACAAAAAAAAAAAGAAAACCCCAACAATATTTATCCTTTTTGGTATCGTTCTTCTCCTCCACCACCTCCTTCTTCCATTTATCTCCGTTTTGTGGTTTCCCTGTTAATCATTTCCAATAACCAAGTTAACCTGATTTGTAATTTCTTCCCCATTTTATAACAGTCTCATCAACGTTGACATTTTTTCACATTTTTTTTATATTCAAATAATGTTTCTTAATTCTTTCTGTTTTTATATTAAGAATACTAGTTATTACCTGCAGTGTGTGGATGTATGTATGAAACGGTGTATGTGATATTTTTTTTTTTACATTTGTATCTTCGTAATATTGTTGACTTTTACAGTTATGGTCCCCATGTTGTTTACTTGTCTATGTTGTGATAATGCACCTGACCAGATTTCTCCAGTTGGAGATAAAGTTCTTCTTATCTTATGGTTATCATAATATCATGATAATCATACTGTGTATTTACATACCGCTAAACGTGTGACTACAAGCACGTTTAGCAATATAGTTATGTGGTATGTATAAGGTACTGAAATACTGTGGGAGAAACTGATGGAAATAGATGGAGGTGTAATCTTCTCTACTGCTCTCTCTCTCTCTCTCTCTCTCTCTGTGTGTGTGTGTGTGTGTGTGTGTGTGTGTGTGTGTGTGTGTGTGTGTGTGTGTGTGTGTGTGTACGCAGTGAGAATGGAGGTTGTGGTTTGGTCGTGTATACTTTCTTGTTTTTATGTTCATTTATTCTTGCGTTCAGCTGCAGCAACAAAAATGATGATCATCATCACAAGACGAAGAGGAAGAAGACTAATGATACAGATACAGCTAATGATAATGATAACAACAACAACATCATCATTTATAACCACTTGTCCAAACAGCTCTTCATTAAGACGGAAGGAGCAACACGAAGCAATCATAACTACATCTTTACGCAAACCAACACATAAACGCATCCACATGGACCATGATACACACATTATGCAAATCAACTTACAAATGCCTCAGACTCCACCACATCCACCCCCCACCCTCACCCCCACCTGTCAAGATTCCTTTCTTCCCATCTATTATTCACTTTCAGTAGCTGGGGGATTTGCAGAATCCAGAATCCTCTCGCTGGGGGGGGATGGCCACTTATGGTGTCTGGTACCACTTCAGTTTGCTCCACAAGATGAGACACGTCGTTTGTCTCGATAATGGCTATGACTTTCCGCGTTATGATTTGTTCTTCTATTTTATCTTATTTCTGTGTGTGTGTGTGTGTGTGTGTGTGTGTGTGTGTGTGTGTGTGTGTGATTTCTTCCCCATCATCTGTGTTAGTTCAGTGGTGTTTTACGCCAGTGCCGTTCATCCCCGAATCCCCCATCCACACAAAGTGTGCCATTTTAGTGATGTTATCCCAGTGCCGTTAATCCCCGAATCCCCCATCCACACTGTCAAAGTGTGTCATTTTAGTGATGTTATCCCAGTGCCGTTAACCCCCCCCCCACCCCCCCCCCCCCCCCACACACACACACAAAGTGTGCCATTTCAGTGCCGTTAATCCCCAATCCACACAAAGTGTGCCATTTTAGTGATGTTATCCCAGTGCCATTAATCCCCGAATCCCCCATCCACACAAAGTGTGCCATTTTAGTGATGTTATCCCAGTGCCGTTCATCCCCGAATCCCCCATCCACACAAAGTGTGCCATTTTAGTGATGTTATCCCAGTGCCGTTAATCCCCGAATCCCCCATCCACACAAAGTGTGCCACTTTAGTGATGTTATCCCAGTGCCGTTAATCCCCGAATCCCCCAACCACACAAAGTGTGCCATTTCAGTGCCGTTAATCCCCCATCCACACAAAGTGTGCCATTTTAGTGATGTTATCCCAGTGCCGTTAATCCCCGAATCCCCCATCCGCACAGTCAAATTGTGCCATTTCAATGGTATTACCCCAGTGCCGTTAATCTCTTATGCAACCCCCCCATCCCCCACCCCCCAATCCCTTTTCACACGGCCAGACTTAATTTCCTCCGCAGTTGTAGCCCCGCTGCCAGCAGTCAATAGGGACCTATACATATCTAGTCGTCCAGAGGTCACACAGCAGAGGAGACCCTGCACTGCTGCTGAGTAACGTTAGTAACACGGGGCGCTGTTCATTTGTGCCTGTCGGCAGCTCTGTTGCAAGAAATACAGGACACCACAGACTACATCTCTTCGCATGGATCAGAATCGTATGAATATAAAGAATGCTCCCAAACTATGTTGTTGTGGAACTGTCAGTATTCAGGGCATCATCATGTCTTCACTTCCAGATGCACAAAGATGATAAATTTTATATCTGTAAACCTTTGAATAAAAAAAAAAAATGTTGCAAAAAACAAAGAATACCCTAATAATTACACAGCATCAATGATCAGCTCTTGTGTACCATAACCAAAGCATTGTCATCAGAGCGCCGACACAGGCATGCTGTTGTGTACATTAACATTTACCTGTGCAGGATTGCGTCCCTTACTTTATTGTGTTGAAAACCAAAAGAGTTCCGGAGGAATACATTACAGGTAAGTGCAGGTACTGCCATTAAGTCCCTTGGAGGAGATTCCAGTTTGAAATATTGGGGTGGGGGTAAAACAACAACAACAAAACAAAAAACAAAAACCCCTGTCTGATGGAGATGCAATCGTCTCACCCTCTTTTAGAGAGAGAGAGAGAGAGAGAGAGAGAGAGAGAGAGTGTGTGTGTGTGTGTGTGTGTGTGTGCGCGCGTGCGCGCGCGACTTCAAGTCAACGTTAAAAAAAAAAAGTACAACAGAAACTAACCACTGCTTCAATATTTTCACACAAAACGTTTAAATATGTTCCAGCACTTAAAACATTCACATCTGATTAAAAACGCTCACTTCTTTCAAAAGGTCCACTGTGTGTGTGTGTGTGTGTGTGTGTGTGTGTGTGTGTGTGCGTGCGTGTGCGTATGTGCGTGCGTGTGCGCGCGCGTGTGTGTTTGCTGGGTGTGTGCGTGTGAAAGAAGAGACAATACTAGAAATGTGGAGCATCTTTCTGAGACAATAGTGCTTGATGAGCGAAAACAAATTTGCTGGATTATTTTGTGTCATTCTTTTGATCACCAATGCGAATAATGTTGACAGCCAAATAACGTCAAACAGCTGATTTCTACAAAATGATGATTTGAGGGCCTTTCCCTAACTGGATCGTAAACCGTAACTCTGAAAAAAGTGGACCAAGAGTAACCCATCCAGGACCGTCATTAAGGCCAAGCTGCAGAACAAGTGGAAGCAGCAGCATCCAGGCCACAACAGAGCAGACCCGTACTACCTGCTGACTCGTCGAGAGCAGGTAGCCATTTTCAGGCTCAGGACAGGCCACAACCGCCTGAAACACCACCTCTACACGAAACTCCGTATCGGCGACACAGAGCAGTGCCCCTGCAGAACAGGCAGCCAGACAACAGAACATCTGCTGCAGTCCTGCCCGCTCCACCAAGCGCTCCGAGAGAAAACCTGGCTCGACCCAATCCCAGCGGCCCGGAAGCTCTACGGAGGACTGGAGGACCTGCGACGTACTGCCGCCTTCGTCGAGGAGACGGGGGAATCCATCTGATAAATGACGAACGAGACAACCACCCGATCTCATGATGGCAAGTGCGCCACAACCGTATCACAGACTGTCTCTCCCTGACAAACAGAAGCAAAGTCCGTGTGTGTGTGTGTGTGTGTGTGTGTGTGTGTGTGTGTGTGTGGTGCACGTATCCCCCATTATCAGCCCTGCCGTCAGCTTCAGTGCTGTGAGGGGTACCTCTTCTCAAGACAGCGGTAAAGATATTGGGCAGTCCGAGCTGCTTCTCCTTGGCGGAACATCGAAAGTGTTCAAATATTTCTCGAATGTGCGTTGATAAACTCAAGCTAGCCTTGCATTTCAGTGAGCGTGATGTACGTACGAATTCGGTCTCTACCCCGGTGGGTTGCAAATCCCGTTTGGGAAGTATGGTTTTAACAGATTATCTCGGCTACCTTTCTTTCTTTGGTGAATTACCGTCCTCACCCCACCCCCGAACACACACAAACACACACACACACACACACACACACACACACACACACACACAAATACATACATTCTGTTACTGTAATTTCCACACGTCCATTCAAATTCTCTCTCTTTCCCGTGGATTCATTATATCCCAAGGATAAAGGGCACTGTTTGTTATGTATATGTACACCATGCATCCCTCCGTTTCATTTGACGGAGGAAGTGATACATTTCCCTGGAGTGGGGTGTGATTTGATTCGCTATATCTAGTTCTCCCAAAATGACATGTGTGTTTTTAAAAACTTCCGAATGAGGCACCCGAGAAGCAAACCAGTTTCAAACCAATGAAATAGCACTGAAAGAAGCAAACCAGTTTCAAACCAATGAAATAGCACCGAAAGAAGCAAACCAGTTTCAAACCAATGAAATAGCACTGAAAGAAGCAAACCAGTTTCAAACCAATGAAATAGCACTGAAAGAAGCAAACCAGTTTCAAACCAATGAAATAGCACTGAAAGAAGTATACGTGTTTTGTGTCGTGTGGGGGTGTTTCAAAATCCAAATATTGGAAACGTAAGTAAAAATTCAGTTTTAATTCATAGCAGGAAGTTAGATCAAGATCTAAATGCAGCTACTACATCTGATTACTTCGAACAGGCGTTCCTTTCGTGTTCATGACTAAAATCAATCCTTTCGTGTTCATTTTTTAATATTTTTTATATAATCAATAGTTTCAAAGCATACACTTGCAGAGTGTAAAATCACTTTCAATAACAGATTTCAAAATTAAACGCAACTCACACGCCCGAACCCACACTTATTTGCTTTGAATCAACAGTCCCGTGAGAATCCCTCAGATGAGTGACTGAGTTTCAGTTTCAGTAGCTCAAGGAGGCGTCACTGCGTTCGGACAAAACCATATACGCTACACCACATCTGCCAAGCAGATGCCTGACCAGCAGCGTAACCCAACGCGCTTAGTCAGGCCTTGAGGAAAAAAAAAAGAAAAGGTGAATAAATAACAGATAAGCTTACATAAATAGATAAATAAATAAATTATAATATAGAAAAAGGTAGTAGTAGTAGTAATAATAATAATAAAAAAAAAATAAATAAATAAATGAGTGACAGAATGATTCGGTGGTAAAAAGTCTGGTTTTCTCCATACAGACTGTGACCAATGGTGGCTGATTGCATGTCATTAGCGGAGACTGGAACCTTGGGGACGGGTTGATGTGGTACTGATGTCAGCGTGCTGTGCATGCAGACTGGTCCCTTAGTCCTGGGCATGGCATCATTCCTACAGCATGGTGCCATCCGTCAGGGGGGCCAGACATTGTCGTGTCGTTTTTTTTATTTTCTCTGTGACTGAGTCCTTCTGTCACGCTGTGTTGTCTGGGTCTGTCAGTCTGTCTATCTCTGTCTTGTTTCTCTATGTCCACTTCGTTCCTTGTCTGTCTGTCTGTGTTTTCTCTCTTCTGTCTTCACGTTTATGTGTATTTGACTGTGCTTTCATATCTGTGAAACTGCATGTTTGGTGCATATCTGTTATGCATACGTGGGTGTATGTGTGAATGTGTGTCTCCATGTTTTACATTTATTTGCTTATTTATCATCATTGTTGTCCTTTTTTTAAATTTATTTATTTATTATTTATTTATTTATTTATTTATTATTATTATTATTATTATTATTATTATTATTATTATTATTATTATTATTATTATTATTATTACTTTTTTTTCTGTACGCTTATAGTTGACTTCATCAAGTTTTTGCGACTAATACATATTAATATTAGTAGTAGTAGTTCTTATTTTATGCATTTATCTATTATTTATTCACCTTTTTTTCAAGGCCTGACTAAGCGCGTTGGGTTACGCTGCTGGTCAGGCATCTGCTTGGCAGATGTGGTGTAGCGTATATGGATTTTTCCGAACGCAGTGACGCCTCCTTGAGCTACTGAAACTGAAACTGTCCTTCTGTCCCCTCGTCTGTCTGTCTGTCTCTCTTTCTCCCTCTCTGTGTGAGGCCATTTGATGTGGCTACAAGTGACAGGGCGAAATTTGATAGAGCTGCGATACAATCCGGTTTCTTCTAAACTTCAAAATGACAGTTTCTGGATTACCAGAGTCTGCACGGGGAAAATCCTGCTCCCTGCTGGAAGACATTTCACTGAAGAGTTCTGAAAGTTTGGCTTAGGAGGGCAGCACACTCACTGGTCAACGTGTGACTGAAGCCAGCTGACATAAAACGTCAAAGACAGTGATGAATCCTCTCGTGAACCGTACAACGCCGAGTACTTCTTATTCTTCTGCGTTCGTGGGCTTCAACTCCCACGTTCACTCGTATATACGCGAGTGGGCTTTTTACGTGTATGACCGTTTTTACCCCGCCATGTAGGCAGCCATACTCCGCTTTCGGGGGTGTGCATGCTGGGTATGTTCATGTTTCCATAACCCACCGAACGCTGACATGGATTACAGGATCTTTAACGTGCGTATTTGATCTTCTGCGTGCGCATACACACGAAGGGGGTTCAGGCACTGGCAGGTCTGCACATGTGTTGACCTGGGAGATCGGTAAAAATCTCCACCCTTTACCAACCAGGCGCCGTCACCAGTGATTCGAACCCGGGACCCTCAGATCGAAAGTCCAACGCTTTAACCATTCGGCTATGGCGCCCGTCAACGCCAAGTACAACATTTCAGGAGGAAACCACCGAGTCCAATCTGACAGGACGGAAAGAGAGCAGGAACGTCAGCCAGGTGTGAAAGGTGGTGGTGATTGTGGCGTTAATTAATGGGCTGGTACTTTTCTGCTCAGTTCAGTTCCGTTTTCTCAAGGTGGTATCCTTGGGTTCGGAAAAAAAAAATATATATATATATACGTGACACCACATCTGCTAGGCAGATGCCTGACAGCAGCACAACCCAACGCGTTAGTCAAGCCTTTGGCGCATGTATATGATTATATTTGTGTATCCAGCAGAGCGGATTACTGCCAGGGTCAACACCTAATCTGCCATCAGCGCTTTTTTCCGTGCACAAAATGCGTGCTGCACACAGGAATTCAAATGACCGGACACTCAGTTTCGTTTTTTCCAGTCAAACTTGGGAGAAAAGGCGAGAGCAGGATTCGAACTCAGAACCTCACGGACAATGTTTTGGCAGATTAGCGTCTTAAGCACTCTGCCACCTTCCTCTGATCCCAGTGCTTCTCTGGCGATCATTTGAAACGAGCAGTCATAATGGACAAACTTTGCCAAGTGGAGTGATGGCCTAGAGGTAACGCGTCCGCCTAGAAAGCGAGAGAATCTGAGCGCGCTGGTTCGAATCACGGGCTCAGCCGCCGATATTTTCTCCCCCTCCACTAGACCTTGAGTGGTAGTCTGGACGCTAGTCATTCGGATGAGACGATAAAGCGAGGTCCCGTGTGCAGCATGCACTTAGCGCACGTAAAAGAACCCACGGCAACAAAAGGGTTGTTCCTGGCAAAATTCTGTAGAAAAATCCACTTCGATAGGAAAAACAAATAAAACTGCACGCAGGAAAAAATACAAAAAAGGGGGGGTGGCGCTGTAGTGTAGCGACGCGCTCTCCCTGGGGAGAGCAGCCCAAATTTCACACAGAGAAATCTGTTGTGATAAAAAGAAATACAAATACAATACAAACATCACCTGTCCACATCGTACAGTCACCAGAGGGAGGAACTAACAACAGATGTATTGCATGTGCCACACAACTTTTGAGTTTCCTTGTTCGCCTGATTGTGATGCCACACAATGTCTTCATCAGTCTGACGTGGCATTGATTGTGATGCCATACAATTTCTTCATCAGTCTGACGTGGCACTGATTGTGATGCCACACAATGTCTTCATCAGCCTGACGTGGCACTGGTTGTGATGCCACACAATGTCTTCATCAGTCTGACGTGGCACTGATTGTGATGCCACACAATGTCTTCATCAGCCTGACGTGGCACTGGTTGTGATGCCACACAATGTCTTCATCAGTCTGACGTGGCACTGATTGTGATGCCACACAATGTCTTCATCAGCCTGACGTGGCACTGATTGTGATGGCACACAATGTCTTCATCAGTCTAACGTGGCATTGATCGTGATGCCATACAATGTCTTCATCAGTCTGACGTGGCACTGATTGTGATGCCACACAATTTCTTCATCAGTCTGACGTGGCACTGATTGTGATGCCACACAATTTCTTCATCAGTCTGACGTGGAAATCGAGACATCAATGAACAACACAGTCACTGGATACATTGCAGGTGACGTGAACGTTTACCCCGGCCACGTTTAACTGACAGATCGGCTCAAAGATGGCCGAGATAGAGCCAGGGCAAAATGGAGGTTTGGGAAAGGACGCTCCACAGGAAGAAGAAGTAGAAGTTAGAAAACTGGAACACGTAAACAAGTCTGTCATTTTTGAAAAAATAACTTTGCAATGACGCCGGAAGTCGTTTTCAAAATGACAGGTTTTCCTGTCCTAGTTTTGATACTTTTTTTTTCTTTTTTTTCCTCCTCTAATGGTTCAGCACTTTAAGATCTGTCAGTTCTTTAGATGCTCTGTTGTTTTCTTTGTGGGATGGATTCACAGGTTCACTCGTATGCACGAGTAGGCTTTTACGTGTAGGTTCGTTTTTACCCCCCGCAATGTAGGTAGTGATACTCCGTGTTCGGGTGAAGGGGTGGGGTGCATGCCAGGTATGTTCTTGTTTCCACGTCTCACCAAACGCTGACATAAATTACAAGATCTTTAACGCGCATACCCCCCCCCCCCCCCCCCCCCCCCCCCCAAAAAAAAAAAAAAAAAAAAATTAAATAATAATAATAAAAATAAATAAATAAATAAATTCTGACGAAGGTTTACATGCCAAATAAATATTTCACCTAAGGAAGGCACAACAATATAGCGTTCCGAACATCAACCATTCCACATCAAGCATCACATCGGCAGAAGAGCAAATATCAATTCCAACATTGATCTGTGTGGTATTATAACACACGCATTACAATAAAATTGTAGTAATGACAGTATACTATCTGTTCACACATTGCTTCCACTGGTACTGCTAAGCCTAATTCATATCAAAGTAATATAGGTTTAATTGTACATGATACAAATCTTAATCTTGTACGATATATATGTATGGTGCCCATTTCTGCACAAATTTTTAACGCGCATATTTGATCTTCTGCATGTGCATACACATGAAGGGGAGGTTCAGACACTGGCAGGTCTGCACGTCTGTTAACGTGGGAGATCAGGAAAATCTCCACCCTTTACCCACCAGGCGGCGTGACCGAGATTCGAACCAAGGATCCCCAGATTGAAAGTGCAAAGCCAACGCTTTAATCAGTTTCCTGTTGCAACCGTCAGTCCTTCCGATGAATTCAACATTTCATGTGACTGAAAAGGAACACGTAGTGTAGTAACAAGAAAACTTATATGACAGATAATCAGTCGTGTCCGACTATGACCATCAGAACAGCAGAGGAGGCAACTGTTGTTCTGATTATTTGGGCTAGAATTTGATTATAGTGGAGAGTGTCTTGCCCAAGTACATCCCCACTCTCTCGGCCAAGAGGGTTTTAGGACAGTCGGCGTTGGGATGGTTCCCAAAGGCCAACTAGCCCACAAGGCTGCAGCACTAAGAGCCAGTGCAATTTTGCCTCCTAGTTTGAGAATCATAGTCCTTCACAAAAGACCAAGCTGTAAATGGTTTACCATTGACTGGAGAAACCATTGATAATACAGCTCTCACTTTGCTGTTGACAACTTACCCAACCTTTGTGATCGTTTTCATCTTCATCGATCGTCATGAAATACTGTGATAGACTGCATATCCTGTTCTCCGTGCACACGTTAACGTATCAACAAATGATACATTTTGGATGGTATGGATATCTTTTCTTATGTTCGATTACTTATAAACACGATACATACACTTACCCACAGTTGTTTTGCTTAGAATACCATACATATATCTCTCAAACGTTTTATTTTCATCTTCAGTTTGGTTTCATTGTGTTTTTGTCTTGTTTCCACTTTCTTATACGTATTTATGTCAATTTTTTTTTATGCGATATAAAAATGGCGATTAAAGAGAGAGAGAGAGAGAGAGAGAGAGAGTGTGTGTGTGTGTGTGTGTGTGTGTGTGTGTGTGTGTGTGTGTGTGTTGTAATGCATATCTTGTGACTCTTCGTGCCCTGCTGTTAATTCTGATCTCATGTCCTATCCTCCGTGTGAATCAATGCCCGTGCTGAATGAACATCTTACGCTTCAGTATCTCGGGTTACCGGGATCGCCACTGCAGGACCACTTAGCACAGAGGGCGTTGGGGGAGGGAGGGGGCCTGCAGGATTAGGGCGAAGGGCACTAAGGATGGCGAAAGTGTTGCTGACACAGTTTTGGCTCAGCCTCACTCATCATTTGACACTGTCATTAAAGGAACTTTCTAGTATTTTGCGTAAACATTTCGCGTAAACGTCTCTGTTTGTGCGTGCCTATGTGTGCGTTATGTGTGGAGAGCAGCTGCTATGTACATATGTGTGTTAAAGAGTGTGTGTGTGTGTGTGTGTGTGTGTGTGTTTAGTTTGTTAGTCACAGTTTGTGTGTGTGTGTGTGTGTGTGTGCGTGTGCGTGTGCGCGCGCGCGTTAATATTGATGAAATGTGTTATGTAAACAAAAGTGTTTTGTAAAGCACATAAAGCAGATTTCTGCATAGTGTCTCACATAAGTATCCACTATTATCACTCTTCTTCTTCTTCGTCTTCGTCGTCGTCGTCTTCCTCTTCTTACTATCATTATTATAATTATCATTATTATTAAACCAAAATAATGCTCTAATTGTTTGTGTGACTGCCCCCCACCTGTACAGACCATGTTGCTCTCCCCCATCACCCGTTGGCTGGCTCTGTCTCCACGTCCCCAGATTCCAACAGTCTGCTGTCGGTGGTTGGTATTTCTTGGGTCTCTGGGCCATCTGTTTGCAACGACTTCCCCGGTTCTATCTGGGGATTGTGTAGCCGAGGGGATGTGTGTTGGGGGAGGGGGGGGTGAGCAACATGCTACTTGTAACAAAGAAAGGCTACGTTAAAGAACGCAGAATTTGAAATAAAAAGACACATTTTCAAACATATCTACATCTCGTTCGTGCTGTATCAAACATTACACGTTAAAAATAAAAATCACCATTGTATTGTGCATGTTATCAGAAAATGACAATTGTGTGAAAGTGATATTGGTAATCCTAATAATCGCGATATATAATGATCATGGTAATGATAATGACATCAACAATGACAGCGATAGCGAAGCATCCTCACACAAAACAGGCAACGACCGTGAACGCACTCGCGCTGCAAACATCAATGCACCTTTACGCCGCGCTGAACAGGAACGCATCCCCACGGACCATGATATACATATCATGCAAATCAGCCTTCAAACGCCCCCGGCCTCTTCCCCTTCCATTCCATACACCCATTCTCTCCCTCACCCCTACTTTCTTTTTCACTGTACCGCACACGACGATAAACGAAAAAAACTGTAGTATGATAAATTCTTTCTGGTCACAATCATGTTGTGAGTATTATTTCGAATGACAATGAAAACTCTTTTGAAAGCTCTAGCTAGATTCATTGCAGAAGAAAATGCT
This sequence comes from Babylonia areolata, assembly GCF_041734735.1. Classification (NCBI taxonomy): domain Eukaryota; kingdom Metazoa; phylum Mollusca; class Gastropoda; order Neogastropoda; family Buccinidae; genus Babylonia; species Babylonia areolata. Next base: position 2,620,754 of record NC_134884.1, read on the forward strand.
TGTGAGAAAAATAAGATAATGGAACAAAATGACGACTAATCCAATGATGATCCACATTTAACCGCACGTTTCATGTATGTATCTGTACGCATGTGAGTGCGTGCATTATTAAGTATGTATTTTGTGAGCGCGCGCGCGTGTGTATGTGTGTGTGTGTGTGTGTGATGTTAGAACCATTCAAGAGGTACAACAATATGCTTAATATGATACCCCCTTGTCCTGAGGGCTGCATTGCTATGTGGACAATAAATGACTTTTCACTTTCCCTCATCCCTACCCCCCCCCCCACCCCCACCCCCCACCCATTCTTGATCCCTCTTCTATTCTTCCAATTATTCCGTTTCAGCAACTGGTGGCCTACTGAGTCCCCTCCATAATGGGAGGGAGGGGGTGCCAGGGGGTTGAGGGGGGCAATTTGAGGAACAGATTTACCGATCCTCTCCATGAATCCTTGAGACATGTACATAAAGCAAATAACGAATGGTTGTCAGTGTGCCTGGCAGGAGCTAGGTCTCATCCATCGGGGTGAGACAGGTCAGCTGTCTCAACAACGGCAATGGTTTTCCAACTATGACACTTGACTGAGAGACATTGCTTTCATACTGGTCGAGTTTCCAACTTCCGTGTGAGAAAAATTAACCTGCAATTACATCTACAGTCGTTTTACCTATACAGTTTTTTTCCCCACCTCTTGGTAATTCATTCCTTGACCAGTTTCGACTGGCGATTTAGGAATGATACATCTGAAGTTAGTTAAAGAAACTACATTTGTGTGCTACAATTGTATTTTTGCTAAGTACCTTAACCATTCATTTTCTCTTGCAAACAATCAACCCCATGTATTATCAAATAATTATTTAAATACCCTCGTAATACTTCGACACAAATAGTCTTTCAAGAAATGTTTGTAATTCCTACACGAAGTAAAAAACCTGTATTAGTCAAGATTAGTGTCTCAATCCAATCTGATCTAATCATTCTTATTATATAGAACATGATACATATCTGAAAACACACACACACACACACACACACACACACACACACACACACACACATACATACATACATACATACACGCACACTATATATATATATATATATAATATATATATATATATATATATATATATATATAATCAGACATTCCGAAAACTGCAAGTGAAATTTTATTATGTGTAGACTCAAAGTCAGTATTACAAGCTATAGAATCTCCAAATTCAAAGAAGCGAATTGAGATGACAATGGAAATAAAACATTATTCACCAACTGACAAAACAGGGCATTAAAATAACTTTCTGTACCTTCGCACTGTGGAATATCTTCAAATGAGTGGGTAGACCAAGCAGCTAGAAGAGCAGCACGTAATTTCGAAGGCGCAATACAACTTGACATCCAGTTAGATCTACATGAATGGATTAGCTGTATAGAAAATGTATCTAGAAATCGATTTAAGAAATTACTTATAGATTCAAATAATCAATATTACCAATGTTGTGTAAACACAAAGAATGCAGCTAATCCCAAACATTTTCTAAATTCGACACCAGCAGCACATTCAAGACAAATTACAAGTCTAATGTATAGACTTCGTTTAAATGCATTTCGTACAAAATTTTCTAAAAATATAAAATGTATATGCGGTGAGCAAATAACTGTACGCCCTCTACTCATTCATTGTCCGAGCATAAGACAGTCAATTCCAAAAGATGTAGTTGATGACTTTTCTTCCAATATTTCATTAGCCACTGAAAAGATTTTGAATGATTATTCGTTGCTTAGAATTTTTTCAGAAATTTTAAACTCCAGTCCAGTTGGTATCCTCCTTTAATGTATTATAATTAATACTGTTATATATATTTACAATGTTGTAGGTTAATACTTGTTGATATGCATATACATATTCTCCTTCCCATGACACCTCATTCAATACACACCACAATCTCTTTAGACTTTTTCTTATGATATACTTTTTCCTCCGATACATAACATGAACACCTTTTTTTACACTAATATTCACATGCATTCCCTTTCCTTTATCCACTACCTTACTCCTTTCCGTCTAAAAACACTTATAGTGAATAGACGTTAAACTGAAGAAACTGAAGAAAACACACACGTACGCACGCATGCACGAACACACACACACGCGCGCGCGCGCACACACACACACACACACACACACACACACACACACAACAGTATGCGCGCACACCCAATCTTAGTAATTTCTACATTATGCAAATTCTTTGGTAAGTGCGCCATTGACTGTAGGCTTATTTCACAAATTGCACCAAGTGTACTCCATAATATGATGTGGACTCTTCCCCGAGTCATAAACTGTCTCTGACAATCTGGGCTAGGGGCGGGCAACCCATGGTATAATTCCAAGTGCTCCACAACCGTATCATAGACTGTCTCTGCCTGACAAAACCAGAAACCAACTCCCAGTGTGTGTGTGTGTGTGTGTGTGTGTGTGTGTGTGTGTGTGCGCGTGTGTGTGTGTGTGCACATATCTCTTATCCCAGTCGCCTTCATTGATGTGAGTGGTTCCTCTTCCCAGGACAACGGTGAAGATATTGGGCAGTCCAAGCAGCTTCTCCTTGGCGGAACATCCAAAGTGTATGAACATTTCTCCCACGACGTATAACGAAAGTGTGCCGATAAAGTCAAGTCAGGTCTGTATATCTGTGAGTGTAGCTGGCGTCCAGATTCGCTCTATGTCCCGCAGATTGCAAATCTATTGATGAAATTCGACGCTTACAAGTAGTCTGCTTTGTGTACACGTTTCACAACTTCGCTGACTATAAAGTGCGTTGCTGATTTTTTTTGGGGGGAGAGATGGGGTTTCTGATTAGCTGTATAATATCTGATTAACCTAAAATAGCTACTCTCCCTTTCTCTCTCTCTCTCTCTCTCTTTCTCTCAACTTTCCACCCTCTCTTTTCCTCTCCAGCTGGTTTATTCACATTTTTTACAAAGTTCTGTATCAAAACGTTTCTCTCTTGCATCAAATATGTGGAATAGTATATGTATAAGTTGTTGTTTTTATGCTCTGAATAATAAAGAACTGATTCTATTCCCATGCGCCACCTCCGCTCTGACAAATAGCAGCGACTGACACGTAAAGTGTACCAGTAAAGGGTGAAGATTTTTTTTCACCGATAAAATGTGTGCTCTTACCGAATGCACTTTGCTGATTCTGTATTTTGGTGCACTGTTTTGGAAGGCGAAATGTGAAAGACCAGCCTCTGTATTTTGATATATTACCACTTTACGTTTCGTAACATGTGTGTTATTTAATGTATAACGCCCTTATTGTGTTCATGTATTCTGTTCATGTTCATTAAATAAATAAAAAATAAAATAAAAAGTCACGTGTACTTTTGATGTATTTCTGACCAGGACAGCAACTATCTTTGACCTGACGAAACTGCACTGAAATACATCTACATCCATGTCATCTCTGCTTTGAGGACGTTCCGTGGTCTAAATATTGGGAAAGAAAATTAAACTTACTGAGTTTGAGTTCAAAAGGTTTCGGAAACTCTTCCAACAAGTACTCGAAGCATGACAGCTAATCCATATACGCTGCACCATATCTGCTGTTCAGAAGGCAAGTGCCTGACCGAAGCAAAAACCCATATGTATGTGTGCACACACACACACACACACACACAGATGGAGAGAGATTGACGAATGGATGGTGGAGAGGGAGGAGAGACAGACAGAGAAAGAGAGAGAAGAGAGAGAGAGAGAGAGAGAGAGAGAGAGAGAGAGAGAGAGAGAGAGAAATATGTCAATCAGTATGTACAACCGGATGACTAAAGCCGCACTGTTGTTACCATCAAATCCACGTAGTACAACTGCGATTAATACTACAGTGACTACTACCATCACCAATATCCCTTAGACAACTGCTATCGTCACCACCATGATGGAATGAAATGAATATATTGATGCATGTACACAAATGAGCCGAAAATGAAATAAATGCAAACGAGAAAACAAAACAAAATGACTATAAAGAAAAAGAAGACAATGATAAAACAAGAACAAGGAGAAACAGTAACAACGGCCCCAGTAAGTGAGACATACAAATGCCCTCACTGTTACTGCCAACGGTTGTTTCTATAATTATCTCAGTCATTTATGGTTGGAAGGATTGAAGATATGTATGGAGATTTGACTTGAAAACAGGTAGAGAACCGCTCGTTTTTATGTGTACAGGGATTGAGTTATGCACCTGAAAACTCAACCTTCTTCTGAACATATCAATGCGGGTGCGTGGTAAAATGTATTTGTTAGACCCGTAACGATGTGAGTCTTGGGTAAGCAGATGTTTTAGACATTGTGGTGACAAGTTATTGTGCACTTTGTACACACGTATCGCTTTGTTGAATATTTTGTGTGTGTGTGTGTGTGTGTGTGTGTGTGTGTGTGTGTGTGTGTGTGTGTGTGTGTGTGTGTGTGTGTGTGTGTGGTGTTGTTGTTGTTGTTGTTGTACTGAAAGGATGTTTAATCTGACTTGTTTTTCAAAAGTTAACAATGAAGTATCAGGTAAAATAAGTTTTGCTGCTCTCTTCTGAACGGAATTCAGCTTCTTCAGATGAACATCTGCAGCAGAGCTCCAGACAACAGAAGCGTAATTAATGTGAGAAAGACAGTGAGCGTGGAAGTACATTTTGCGAGCATCACTGTCTATGTAAGTCCTGGGCTGTTTACGTAAAAAAACACAAAATAACAGCGTGCCAACCTTTTACAGACAGTTCATGGGAGATTGCCATTTCAGTTCATCATTTGACTCCCCAAGACACGGTCTTCGTGGACTTGTTCAAGAGAGAGAGAGGGTGGGGGGGAGAGAGAGAGAGAGAGAGAGAGAGAGAGAGAGAGAGAGAGAGAGAAGGGGCTAAGGGAGAGAGAGAAGAGGGATGAGAGGGAGAGAGAGGGAGAGGGGGGTAAGAGTGAGAGGGAGGCAGGGACGGAAGGAGACAGAAAGACAGAGAGAGAGAGAGAGAGAGAGAGAGAGAGAGAGAGAGAGAGAGAGAGAGAGAGAAAACGAACGAACGAATTTTATTTCATTTTAAAAACGAACGAATGTAGTTTGTTGTAAAGCGAATATACCAATAAGCACAATATGCTTTTTGAAACAGTGAGAGAGGCAGACAGAGACAGAGACAGAAACAGATATATGTATATACACATATACACAGAGAGAGAGACAGCCAGACAGACAGACAGACAGACAGTGAAAGTCAGAAAACAGCCACACCCATCTGAAAAGTGCCTGAGACAGAGGAAGAAAAAAAAAAAGAGGGGCAGTTTTCAAGAAGTCACCATTGACCAATGATGAAGAAAATAATAATGACAGAGAAAACCTGTTGACCGTGCGTGCGGCAGGAGAGGTGTTTATTCAGCTCAACGCAAACTGCCCGCCTCTTGGCGGCTCAAAGAAACCTCTTGCTTGGACGGTGATTTGTACGAGTTCCTCCGGCAAATTCGTGGAGTGTGCAGGGGGGTTGGGGGTAGAGACAGACAGACAGACAGAAAAAAAAGAGACAAAGAGAAACATCCATCTCTCTCTCTCTCTCTCTCTCTCTCTCTCTTATTTCTTAGATTCACTGATAGTTGGTTGTGAAAGACGATGCGCTGTTTATATTATTACCAACTGCAATGACACATGTAAAACTGTTATTGCCCCCTATTCATATGGGGCTACGGCCTTAAGTGAATAAACCATCTTGAATCTCTCTCTCTCTCTCCATCTCACACACACACACACACACACACACACACAGCCACAAATATGTACACTGAAAAGATTTCATTAGCCACTGAAAAGATGTTGAATGATTATTCATTGCTTAGAATGTTTTCAGGAATTTTAAACTCCAGTCCAGGTGGTATCCTCCTTTGATGTATTATAATTAATGTTGTTATTTATATTTACATTGTTGTAGGTTAATACTTGTTGATACGCATATACATATTCTCCCTCCCATGACATCTCATTCAATACACACCACAATCTCTTTAGACTTTTTCTTATAATAATCTACCTTTCCTCTGATACATAACATGAACACTTTTTTTTACACTAATATTCACATGCACTCCCTTTCTTTCCTTTATCCACTACTTGACTCCTTTCCGTCTAAAAACACTTATAGTGAATAGACGTTAAACTGAAAATAAAATAAAAAAATGTACACAGGCAACCCCACCCCCCCACACACACACATATATATATAAGAAAAAGCAAGAAAAGCGAAAGTGGCCTGACGGTATGTAATACCAGGAGATAAGAACAACAGAGACTGACAGAAATAACAGTGAGATCCAACACACAAAGGTAAACATTTTAACATTCCTTACAGGTAAGACAACTCCCCGTGTTTCCGTCTCCCCCTCTTTCCGCATTGTCGTCCACTGGGGCGAGGATTTCACCACCTTCCTTTTCCAAACAGGACGTTTTGAAACGGGCGCAATAGCCGAGTGGTTAAAGCGTTGGACTTTCAATCTGAGGGTCCCGGGTTTCGAATCACGGTAACGGCGCCTGGTGGGTAAAGGGTGGAGATTTTTCCGATCTCCCAGGTCAACATATGTGCAGACCTGCTAGTGCCTGAACCCCCTTCGTGTGTATAAGCACGCAGAAGATCAAATACGCACGTTAAAGATCCTGTAACCCATGTCAGTGATCGGTGGGTTATGGAGACACGAAAATACCCAGCATGCATGAACCACGACAGAGTCATCGGCAAGTCGATGTTGGTCGTGTAACGGAAAGAAGAAGAAGAAGAAGAAACAAGTTTTATCCCAACTGCCACGATGTCCTTATCTTTAATCTTAAAACAAGTAACCAAGGAAACATGTAAATATGTCAAACAGGTTCATTTAGAAAGGGGAATAGCTGATAACGAATTCAAATCAAATAACAAAGGGATGAGGTGGGAAGGAAATGGGTTGGCAGCAGCAGTTTTTCTTGAGATTTGTGTGGGGGTAAAGTTCATGCATACGGTTTGGAATAAGTGAAGTACAGTATACTTCTTCTTCTTCTTGTTTTGTGTTGTTTTTGCTTTTTACCTAAGGCTTTTCGGTGGCATTCACGATCGGCCTGGCAATAAAAACGAACGAACGATGTGAAGTAATGAAAGCTGAACTCTCTTGTTACTTCTGTTGCACCAGACAGACAGGAAGCAACCCTTGCGTTGAACACACGTTTTAAAAAAAAAAAAAAAAAAGGAAAGAAAAAAAAAAAGAAAGAAAAGGAAAGAAAAGAAAAAAAAAGTCGAAACAAAACCAAGTCAGCGGGCGTGAAAACATTATTTATTCACGGACCCCCCTCCGTGTCTGTTTCGCGTCAGGAAGGGAAAACAACAATTCCTGTTTACAGCACGTTCCGACACGCCCATTGTTGATTAAAACAACATGTCATTGTCGTCCAACATACATTACTCAAACCAAGTTAAGGAACGCCCAGTAAACCAGCGTCCCCCTCTCCCCACCCCCCTCAGAAATAACACGGAAATGAAATCAAGGCTTTGGAAATCCACATCACCGTAATAAGACGTTTGAAATCTTGACGTCCTCCCTGTCGCGTGCGACAGTGTAGTGTTGGGGAAAAAAAAAAGAGGGGAAATTTTGGTCAACTTGACCCCTCGAATACGTCATGATTTTCGCTGGGTTTTTTTGTTTGTTTGTTTTTTTTTGTTTGGTTGGGGTTTTTTTGTTGTTGTTGTTTTTTCTTTTTCCCTTTCTTTCTTTCTTTATTTCTGTGCGTGCGTGCATGTGTGCGTGTGTACGCGCGCGTGAGTGTGTGTTCCTTCCCTCCCTCTAGTCAGCTCAGGTTGATGTTTTCTTTTTCTCGAGCATGCATATCCGCCCGTTGTTAAGCTCAGCTACAGGTTTGATAAGGACAACTCACACGGAATCTACCTCGACGGGTCAGATCAACTGGGGAAGAACAGTGTGTTTTACAACGGCAAAGAGTTTCACTTCAACTTGACTCTAAACACGGAACTGTTGTCCAACGACTTTGTGGTGGAGTACTGGGGCGGAAACGGAAGCGTGCATCGCAGCAAGGAATTGTGGGACTGCCATTATTCCGGAACGAGCACGGGGCCAACTCTCACCAACGCTGCACTAGCAACTGTGTGGGGCTGTTCCTGCTCCATTCATTTTGAAGTGAGGAAGTTTTTTTGCCGATTCGGTTCGGGTTTGGGGCCTCCAGTGCCACTACGTTTCCTGGGTCCGTGTCCGACCAGGAGGTCTGGAACTACGTTCTAGTTCCAGGGATTTAATCTCCCTTATGTTTTTTTCCCTCACGAGCCCTTGAGGTGAGTCAGGAAGAGTGAAGAATGCTAGTTTTGTTGTTGTTTTTCTATAGACAGGGAGCGGCCACTGATATGTATTTCAGGTTTTTGTTGTTGTTGTTGTTGTTGCTGCCAATCCTTGTGGATTCAGATATTTGTATATCTGTGTGCACACATATTCTGTTATTGTTGGGGTTTTTTTGTAAACAGTTGTATTAAGGCATTCAGCTGTACGTGTGGGTGTGTGCGAAACCCCTCTGTGTGTCTGCTTTAGCACATACATTGTTTTTCTTGTGCTTGACTCTTGGCTCGAGTCTCTTTACAGCTCCGAAAAGTGTTCCAACGAGTCCCGCACGTTCCCCGGGTGTTAAGGTCGTCTTGGACACGCAATCCACCTTCCCCAGCCTCCGCCGTTGTCCTGGGCACCCGCAGCCTTCCCTGCGCCTGTGAATTCCCTGAGTCTGTCACAGGGGTGTCCCCGACGTACATGAAGATTGCCGCTTTGCATGCCCTGTCTGCAGAAGGACTAGGACTCTCAGTGGTCGCCGGCATCTTGGGTTGTCTGTGGCAAGGACCCTTGCGTTCAGAACCAATGCGAGCCGTACATGGACGGTAGAGGATGCGTGTGCATGTGTGAGAGCAGTGCACAAGAGGGGTGAGTGTGTGTGTTCGAGCGAATGTGATTTACTTATTTATTTTTCTCTCATTCCCACTTATGATGTGGCGATTTGTATTAGCGGGTTAGTAAGTTTGGGGAGTGGGGAGTGGGGGGGGGATTATGGGAAATAGGCCTCACTGCTGTTTTGGCTGTCAGTATGTAGAAGGAAGAGCAGGTGCATACGGAATGGAAGTGAGCACCGAGAAAAGCAAAGTGTTGGTAAACAGCTCAACCAACACCCAAGCTCAAATCTTCATGAACGGACAACAACTTGAAGAAGTGGATGCTTTCAAATATCTCGGCACCACCCTCACAAACGACGGTCGCTCAACAACTGAAATAAAGATTAGGATAGTGATCGCAACATCAGCAATGGCTAAGCTCAGCAAGATTTGGAAGAGCAGAGAGATCAGCTTTCCAACAAAGATCAAACTGTACCGATCCCTGGTGCTATCCATACTGCTGTATGGATGTGAAAGTTGGACTTTAACAGCAGAGACTACTAGGAAAGTCCAGACGTTTGAGACAAAATGCTTCAGACGACTGCTTGGAATCTCATGGAAGGACAGAAAGACCAATGACTTTGTCAAGAGCCAAATAACTATGCTAGTGGGTCCACTGGAACCACTCTTAGCAGTGGTCAAAAGGAGGAAGCTGTCATGGTTCGGGCATGTGACACGCCACAATTCACTGCAAAAGACAGTTCTACAGGGAACGCTAGAGGGTGGTAGGCGAAGAGGGAGGCAAGCCAAATGCTGGATGGACAACATCAAGGAATGGACCAATATGGATAGCGCTACGCTGATACGACAGGCAGAAGATAGAACCGGATGGCGTCGTCTGACTACGGAATCGTCCCCCATGTCTCCTCTACGCCCATCCCGGGCAAGAGAATGAATGGAATGGAATGGAAATGAATGTCTGTGTGAGTGAGTGAATAAAGTTTGGTATTGTGTATAAAATCTTGGCGTTGGCTGCACTAATTGAGCGTGCGAGGATCCGGAGACCCATTTTTCTTTTTTCTTTTTTTTCTTTTTTTATTAGATTGCGCGGGGCCTGTCGGGTTGTAGGTGGGTCCTCAACCTCGACCGGTCACGTGACACTCCCCCTCTCCCTGTGTGTGTGTGTGTGTTTGTGTGTGTGCGTGTGTATGTGTGTGTGTGCGTGCCTGCGTGTGTGTGTGTCCCTCTCTCTCCTTCTGTGTGTGTGTGTGTGTGGGTGGGGGGGGGGTGTCCCTCTCTCTCCCTCTGTGTGTGTGTGTGTGTGTGTGTGTGAGAAATCTAAATCACCCCTCTCTCTCTCTCTCTCTCTCTGGAACGTGACAGTAGACCAGTTGCTGTGACCATTTTGTGAATTCCAAAATTAATAGAAACTGAAACTCATTTTGTTCTGCAATGTCCAAAACATCCAGATCTAAGAGAACAGTATATCCCTGCCAAGTACTTCAATCATCCATCACAGTTCAAACTGACAATGTTATTTGCATCAGAAAGTAAGACTCTGATAATCGCCTTGCTTCCTTCCTTGATAAAGCTCTTAAAGTCCGTCGTGTGTACCTTTATTAAACTGATAGTTTAAGAGTCATCGATACAATTCATTTTTGTAGTAGTCTTCAGTTTAACTCTCTCCATACGAACGGCGAAAGAGACGTCGTTAACAGCGTTTCACCCCAATTACCATCATCAAAATATTGCAAGCGGAAGGCTCTTACACTGAAGAGGTGAATGTTGACAAAGAATACCACAATTCTGACGACAGAAGCTAAAGGTTGGGTCATTGAGACACCCACTGGACATCCGAGGGGTCTGTATAGAGGAGAAGAGAGGACTGGTCGTACTGAGTGAGTTAAAGCTTGACGTGAAGTGCACTGTTTTTTGTTGTTGTTTTTTTTGTCTTTTAGAAGCACTGCTTTACCACATGCTGGTCTGCTCTCTAGTCTTCGATGGCACTTTCAGACACACATGTTGACAGAAATCGATCCTGTAGTACATACACACACGCGCGCGCGCGCGCTCGCGAGAGAGAAAGAGAGAGCGAGAGAGAGAAAGAGAGAGAGAGAGAGTCGCCTTTGGACCAATCGGAGGGCGAAAACTTGAATTATTCAACAAACGGCCAGAAACACTGCGAGTCATGCACCAGGAACCAAGACAACGATTATCACAGAGAGAGAGAGGGGGGCGAGGGGGTGCGGGGGGGTGATGGGAGAGAATGGTGGAGGGAGGGAAAGAGAAGAAGAGAGGGGCGGGGGAAGCGAGAGAGAGAGAGAGAGAGATGGAGAGACAGAGAGGGAGGGAGAGAGATGGAGAGACAGAGAGGGAGGGAGAGGGAGGGAGAGATAGAGACAGACAGAGGGAGTGAGAGAGTGAGAGAGAGAGATTGAGAGAGAGTGAGAAAGAGAGAGAAGAGACAGAGTGAGAGACAGAGAGTGAGAGAGAGTAAGAGAGAAAGTGAGAGTGAGAGAGAGACAGAGATAGTGGGAGAGAGAGACAGAGAGAGACACAGAGAGAGAGGAGTGTTAACCCAGCGGTAACGCACCCGCCTAGGAAGCGAGAGAATCTGAACACACTGGTTCTAATCCCTCACTCGCCAGTATTTCTCCCTCTCCTCCAGACCATGAGTGGTGGCTTGGACGCTAGTCATTCGGATGAGACGATAAACACAGGTTCCGTGCACAGTATAAACTAAGCTAATGTATGGAGGAGAGAAAAAAACAAAACAAAAAACAAACAAAAAAAAAACGATAACAAAAGGGTTGTCCCTGGCAAAAATTCTGTAGAAAATCTACTTTGATAGGAAAACAAACATACTTATTGTCAGAAAAACGGGTGGTGCTGCTCTGAAGCGATGGCGCTCTACCATTGGAGAGCAGCCCAAATTTCATACAGATAAATCTATTGTGAACAAATGAGTAATGCAACACAATACAACACAACACAATACAACACAGAACAAAACAACGGAACGCAATGCAATACAATACAGCACAGTGCAAACAACACAACACAATACAATGTATGAAATACAAAAAAAACAAACAAAAAAAAACAATACAACACAACGCAATGCAGTACAACACAACGCAATGTAATGTAATCGAACACAACACAACAAAATACAACACAATACAATGTATGAAATACAAAAAAACAAAAAAAAACAAAAAACAATACAACACAACGCAATGCAGTACAACACAACGCAATGTAATGTAATCGAACACAACACAACAAATACAACACAACACAACACAACACAACACAATACAATAAACACCGTATTGGTGGTTCGACCACTGGTCACATTAAGGTGTGTGGATCGCTTGGGGAAAACGTTCTTAATTCATGATGCTCAGACAGGTGTACACACATACGTTCACACACACACACACACACACACACACACACACACACACACACACACACACACACACACACAATCACACAAAACACCCCTCTAACCCGCACACACACACACACACACACACACACGCATGCATGCACGCACGCACACACGCATGCACGCGCGCGCGCACACAAACACACACATGCAATATTTCACTCATAATACAAACAACAACAACAAATTAATAATGCAAATAAAAAGTTATGTCAAGAAACTAAAACTAGGGCTCATTCATTCAATCACTCTAGATACACATTAAAAAGTAATATTTCACTCATAATACAAACAAACTTTTCTTCTTATCAACAGACAACATATCAATGAAAAGAACTAAGCCACGGTGTGTGTGTGTGTGTGTGTGTGTGTGTGTGTGTGTGTGTGTGTGTGCAAGAGGTCACAGGAAGTGTTCAGTCACGTGACTTCACGAAGAATCGATCCCCGCAACAGCTGATCCGACGCAGACTCATTTCGAAAATTCAAACGTGTGCCTCCGCTGTGTCACGGATGAATGACTCGTCGACATGTCGATCTACGTCGTTACATGGATGAGATCACCCAGCTGAGCCACTGATGAGCCAATTGTCTCCTGCGTTCCGAGCCGTGACGGTACAAATGCCTTCACAGCTGTTGCGAGAGTTGGGTTTCATTTTTTGGCCGGGTCTTTTGCACAGACGATTTCATTTCGGGGGTGAACAATGCCCGTTAAGTTGTGTTTACATACTCTTTTCTCTATATCGATCCAACACGGAAGCAGGACTAAACAAAGCGCTAAATTGATGTTTTCCTGGTGTACTTTTCTCTCTGCGTGTGTCGTAAAGCGCTGTTTAACTCTCTCCATACGAACGGCGAAAGAGACGACGTTAACAGCGTTTCACCCCAATTACCACCATCAAAATATTGCAAGCGGAAGGCTCTTATACTGAAGAGGTGAATGTTGACAAAGAATACCACAATGCTGACGACGGAAGCTAAAGGTTGGGTCATTGAGACACCTACTGGACATCCGAGGGTCTGTGTAGAGGAGAAGAGAGGACCGGCCGTACTGAGTGAGTTAAAAGTGCACTTTTAAGTCAATGGCATAATTCCTGTGTCAAAAGTGTACTTTTGATTCAGTGACGTAACTATTGTGTCAAAAGTGCACTTTTTTTTCAGAGACATAACCTTTGCGTCAAAAGTGCACTTTAAAGTCAATGGCAGAATTCCTGTGTCAAAAGTCTTAATTCACTGACAGTTATTGTGTCAAACGTGTGGAACATCACAAATGTATGCCGAAGAACCCGGAGCAAGACTGACCAATACAGAGAACAGAATATTATCTGTATCCTAGATTTCTGTCACTGTGTGGGTACCACAGGGCTGCGTTCACACCCCCTCCTCCTTCACTGCTGCCCCAACGACATCACACACACGTCAGGGGATGGGGAGCAGGCAAGGTAACAAGCTTCGTTACCATGGCATCATGCAGTTGTTTTTCCCGAGAAAGATGCCAGCACCGTCCTGTCAGCCCTGCCTTTCTGTGGTTTGTGGCATTCTTGACTGGAGACTCGAGTTGGAAAAATAAATACCTCACAGTATCATTACGCAGTTCGCGCAAGTCACCGTAAAAAATAAATAAATAAAATAAATAAATAAAATAACACACACACACACACACACACACACACACACACACACACACACACACACACACACACACAAACTACTACTACTCATGGGCAGATGCCTCGGAATCAGATAACATGCTGCTCAAACAGGAACTGGTGTTTCACCCGCGAAACCGAAAAGTCTATGATGAACATTAATAGTAAAGAGTGGTAACTCTCTCCATTCACAGGGTACACAACTTCAAGTCAGTGCTGCTTATGCTACCGATTCAGCCAGCACACAGGTAAATAAAAGGTACACTGGAACAAAACCCAGACACTTCCTTTAAAAAGGAAGCGCCGATCTTGTCCTTATACCGATCATTTGGCATGTGCACACAGCAGCAACGACAGAAGAATTTGCGAACACAAATTAGCTTTTACATTCAAGACGGGCATAGCCTTTTTATCACAATAAACCTATGGTTGGTTCACTTCCAACTATGGTTAGCGTTTCTTGCAAATTCTTTGTATATCCAGTCTCCATTCCGGGTATTCTATTCAAGTTGTCTTGACAATAATAAATTTATTATCATAACTGGCATTTTTCTAATACTGGAATAGGAACTGTATTTATGCAGGTATCTCTCTGTATGCAAAGCATCATTGCAAATGTCCTGTGACAATCTGTTCGTAGAGGCTGATTTTCTGGTGCCTGTATGGTTGATACAACTGACAGCTGCTGTAATCATTCGTTTGTTATTCTGGTGCCACTGTTCCGAGAATGTTGTATTCTTCTTATCGGGCCCAGACATACCTGGGGAATCTCCCCCCTCCCCCAACCGCCAGCCAACAGATGCCAGTGGTCATTATTGCCGAACGCGGACCTATCTCAGGTTGCCCATTCACTGAGGGGTGCCTTCTTTATCCACCGCATCAGACTTCCTTTCGCTTCTGCCAGGAGATTCCTCTGTCTGTCTCACCTTCCTTGATTAACTCAGAGTCCCTGTTATTGTTCTCTCTCTCTCTCTCTCTCTCTCTCTCTCTCTCTCTCTCTCCCCCTCTCTCTCTCTCTCTTCACTGTTTAGTAGCGCAGACAGACGTGTGGATGGTACTCCAACACAGGTGGCCACCATTAACTCTACACGGGATCCCGTTGTCATAGCCGTGGGTGGTAGTGGCGACTACTTGAAAGAAAAAAACAACAACAAAAAAACAAAAACAAAAACCTCCCCTAATGGTGAGGTTCCAATAAGCCTCCGACTACCGAAGTTCTCATCCTGGCTTTTCCGCGTGGCTTAGCTTTCAATTTGGCGTGTTTGTATTCTGACAGAAAGGGTGAAGGCGGGTCACTGGCTCCTTGACACCAGATCGCCACCCAACATTTACAGAATCAAAAAAATAAACCAAAAAAAAAAAAAAAAAAAAATAATAATAATAATAAGTCGGTGCGAGAATGGAACCCGTGACAATCCTTTCGTTGTGAGGTGCTCTACCACTAAACCACCGACCTGCTCTTCCTTAACCCATTCAAACCAAGGGAGTTCACAGCCTCGGAAGTTTCCCCTGCCATACTGATGAGGGAGTGGAGGGCGGGGAGGGGGGAGACAAAGAAAATATCCTAAAACCAACTCGGATTTCTTCCTCCAAATTGACACGTGAGGAACACAGCCGGAAATACTGTAGGGGTACGCTCCCTTTTGTTTGCGGTTGTGTGCATATGTAGGTACGCGTACACCATTTTAATGGAACGGATTCTGACAGCAGGGCATTGTCCGGGCTGAAGGATGACTGAGTTAAGGCCGACAGCCGTACTGTCATTGTTCTCATTGTTCTCCTCACACAGTCCAAGCCGCGGAGCCTTTCTTCAGAGTGTCGGGGCACAGGTCCGGGTTCTGTTCAGTGAAAGGGTCGTCGTCCTGTTCAGTGAAAGGGTCGTCGTCGTGTTCAGTGAAAGGGTCGTCGTCCTGTTCAGTGAAAGGGTCGTCGTCGTGTTCAGTGAAAGGGTCGTCGTCGTGTTCAGTGAAAGGGTCGTCGTCCTGTTCAGTGAAAGGGTCGTCGTCGTGTTGGTCGTTCTGTTCAGTGAAAGGGTGGTCGTCGTGTTCAGTGAAAGGGTCGTCGTCCTGTTCAGTGAAAGGGTCGTCGTCCTGTTCAGTGAAAGGGTCGTCGTCGTGTTCAGTGAAAGGGTCGTCGTCGTGTTCAGTGAAAGGGTCGTCGTCCTGTTCAGTGAAAGGGTCGTCGTCCTGTTCAGTGAAAGGGTCGTCGTCCTGTTCAGTGAAAGGGTCGTCGTCCTCCGGATGATGGCCGAAGAGACAGATGGACGGCGTGGCCAATCAGCGTCTCCCAAAGGCGTGGCCAATCAGCATCTCACATGATCAATCTGCGATCAAGGAACCACGTTAAAAGGAATCTGGGAGAAAAAGCAGATGGAATTACACAGTGAATGTGTGGTTCGTCCATCGGAATCGACGAGGACCATCTAGTCATCCTGGGGGTGGGTGGGTTGGGTTCTGTGGGTGCGCAGATGACTGGTCAGGCCAATTCGCGCCCGGAAGGTTCTGACGCAGTGTGGACAGGGGATGGTGGCGGCTGTCGGGGACTTGCTGGCCCTGCTTTTCCTGGCCTGTCTGCGTTGCTCTGCTGCAGCGATTCTGTTGGTCTCACAGGATTTGGCGCCTTTGTGGACAGCTGAACGCCACTTTGGTCTGTCCATTGCATTCAGCTCCCATGTGTCGTGGCTGATGTTGACGGCCTTCAGAGAAGCTGAATGTAACAGCTCTGTGTGGACCAAGCCAGACGGAAGAACAGGCCAGCAGGACTGTGGAAAATCCAACTCACCGGCAGATGACGATAAGAGAGTTGAGACAAGCTGAGACTTCTTATCCTTCTGCATTAATGGGTTGCAAATGCCACGTTCACTCATAATTCTGTAGGAGTGACCTTTTTACCCCACCAAGCTGGCAGCCGTACTCTGTTTTTTTCAGTGGTGGGTATGCAGGGAATGTCCTTGTCTCCATAACCCACCGAACGCTGATACAGATCACGGTATCTTCAAACGTGCACCTTGATCTTCTGTGTGCATCTACACACGAAGGCGGTTCAGGCACTAACAGGACTGCACATCTCTTGACCCACCAAGAAGTGCCTCCGGGATTCGAAACCAGGTCCCTCAGACTAAAAGTCGAACACTTTAACCACTCGGCCAGTGCATCCGTCAGACCTGAATTTTCGTCTTTTTGTTGGTTTGTTGTTGGGGTTGGTTTGGTTTTTTTTCAATTCGGGTTTCCATTTTATCTGTGACGTCTCCTCTTTCCAGAGAGGTCTATCAAGCCAGACAAGGCTTTCCCTTCAAGCCTTGATGTCCACGGGCACCCCCCTGAGGGTCACCCTGCCGGTACAGTGCACAGCAAAACGAGGACAAGTGCACCTGGTGGGTTTCTGGCTGCTGGTCATGGTGTGAGGGTGGCACTGCCGTGCATCATTAGGACTTCCTTCCTTAACGTCAGCACGACACATGACCCCCTATCGTCAGGCCTTCCCACTTTGGGCAGTTTGACCTTTTTGGGTGATTCCTGTGAGCATCACGCACACGTGCACGCGCGCACGCACACACACGTCTCACTTTTTTTTTTTTTTTTTTAATTATAATTTTTTTTTTTTTTTTTTTTAAATCGCATTGTCAGGCAGAACACAGACATACAGATAGGTACACAAGACAGAGAGAGAGAGAGACATAGACAGACAGACGGACAGACAAACACACACACACACACACACGGTGGAGAGAGAGGAATACAGACATCATGAGGAGATTTACATTGAGGAGCATCCTCCACATGGAGATACTTATTACGGTTAAAAGTAAAGCTGCTACGGTTCTTTGCGCTGTATCAGGCTCTGTGTGTGTGTGTGTGTGTGTGTGTGTGTGTGTGTGTGTGTGTGTGTGTGTGTGTGTGTGTGTGTGTTTTCACGGGAAACTGACGGGGCAGGTGGCTTTTTGAAAGAGCGCCGAGAGAAAGAGGAAATAATAATAATAATGGTATTTATATAGCGCTAAATCTTGTCCAGAGACAAATCAAAGCGCTTTCGCACCAGTCATTCACACGCACGCATAACTCTAAAACTGTAGAAACTAAAGACAAGGAAGAGGCAGGGGAGGGAGACTATTTTGGGAAGAGGTGAGTTTTAAGGCCAGACTTGAAACGGAGCTGAGTGTGGAGACTTGACGAAGCGAAAGAGGAAGTTCATTCCAACTGCAAGGTCCAGAGACAGAGAAAGAAAGAAGACCGATGTGTGATGAGAATGGCGGAAAGCGAGACATCACCTGGTGGATCAAACGGCCGGCAGTTATGGAACACAGGAAGAGTGCGATGCAGCACAATGTGTCACTTCCTATCAATTTGTTGTCACCAATATAGATACACACAGAAACATATCAATCGGTACTTTTGTTTCATTGTTGTGGCTATTACATGTTGGTTTAAACATGAGTTTATTCTCAAAAGCAAGTGAAGACATTGCGGCCACATAGTGCCAGCAACAAGTCAAAGATTACAGTACATGCACACAGTGAACACAGGACACAGCGGCAGTGGTATGAACCACATATTACATATCCATGTCTAAAAGGTTAGTGGATTTTTTTCCCCTGAAATTGTTAAAAATATGAATTGATATCAACGTTGTTGTTGAATTTCGACATTGCTGTAACTGGTGATTACGTTTATTGACTTGTTCACACTGTCCTCAATGCGGCTTTCAAAATCTGTCACTGGTGTACTGATTGCTTTTCTTGTAGTGGTTCATACTTTCAGTTTACCTTCCCTACATACTTTTCTTTTGAAAGGCCACAAAAGTCCTTCCACTTCTGACCAAATTAGCTTCTAACGGACATGATGATTATTTGATCCGAGCGCGTGACAAAAAATTCTGTGTTGTATGACTTTTCTTGTCGCGACAAAGGCATGAGCTGGCCTCTGTGTGTGTGTGTGTGTGTGTGTGTGTGTGTGTGTGTGTGTGTGTGTGTGTGTGTGTGTGTGTGAAAGAGATATATAGGGAGCGAGCGAGAGAGAGCTGGACGCTGAACGTCTTTTGACTCAGGCCAGCAACCCCTATCATGACATTTGTGAGAATATACATATAAAAAATAAAAAATAAAAAAATAATTCTGAGACACAGAGACAGACAGACAGAGACACAGACAGAGAGAGAGACCGGAGTAGGCCCGGCAGAAAAAAAGCGCTGACAGATGAAAGCAGCATCTGCCGCACAGCGGTATGCATCGTTCCATCTGAGCGGGCGTTGGAATCTGGTTTCAGCCGTCCACGTGACGGTCCTTGACAAGAGTCCTGTTCGACGCTACCCTACGTGGTGATGGAAGCAGTGAGAGAATACTATTGTCATGGCGATGGGTCTGTCTTTGATTCTGTTTGTCTGTGACCCCCCCCCCCTCCACCACGTCCCCTCCGCCCCCCGTAGACATATGCATGCATGTGGGTATATGTGCCACTATGTATATGCATAAGGGTGTGTATGTTTGGGGATGAGTGTGTGCATATGTGTGTGTGTGGGTGGGTGGGTGTGAGTGTGTGACAGTGTTCCCTTCATTATATTTTTATGATGATGATGGTCCGTTGATTAGTATTATAATTATCATTAGTAGTAGTAGTAGTGGTGGTGGTGGTGGTAGTGGTAGTAGTGGTGGTGGTAGTGGTAGTATTTACTATTGTTATTATTGTTGTGTCTTATCGTTACTGTTTTTGTTGTCACAAGGACAGATTGGAAGACTAGGCAATGCCTAAAATCCTTATCCTTGAGTAATAAAGTTTTTGAATCTTGAATCTCTCCCCCCCCCCCCCACTTCTCTCTCTCTCTCACACACACACACACAGTTTTTGTGTTACTCTACCCTGCATATAGTGATCTTAGAGAAGAATTTATTCCAAGAAAATATTATCTTTTCCTTTGACATTTCTGTTTATTTCTCCTTATTTATGTCAACACTTATTATTTATTTCATTTTAATCTATTCGTTTTTTGATTCCCCAAAAGACTTGATGGGGGAAAAAAAATGAAGAAACTCATTCTCAATGACTCCGCTCAGAAAACAAGAATTATTCATTCCTCCTCCCTCCCTCCCTCCCTCTTTCCCCAAGGTCTCTTTCCGTTTCGATGTGTTTGTACCCTACGTATCTCCACCCCACCCCCCACCCCCACCCCCATTCTCTCTCTCTCTCTCTTTCCACCCCCCACCCTCATCCATCCTTCCTCTCTATACCCATCCCCACACCCCATCCAACCCCACCCCTATATTATCCCGTCTCTCTCTATTCCTCCCTCTCTCTCTCCCCCTCTCTCCCACTCCCCCCCTCTCACTCTCTCCATCCCCCTATCCATCCTTCCTCTCTATACCCATCCCCCCATCCCACCCCACCCCTATATTATCCCGTCTCTCTCTATTCCTCCCACTCACTCTCCCCCCTCCACCCCACTCTCCTTTCTTCTCCCCCACTCCACCCCCCCTCTCTCTCTCCACCCCCTATCCATCCTTCCTCTCTATACCCATCCCCACACCCCATCCAACCCCACCCCTATATTATCCCGTCTCTCTCTATTCCTCCCTCTCTCTCCCCCCCCCCTCACTCTCCTTTCCTCTCTCCCACTCCCCCCCCCCTCTCTCTCTCCACCCCCCTATCCATCCTTCCTCTCTATACCCATCCCCACACCCCATCCAACCCCACCCCTATATTATCCCGTCTCTCTCTATTCCTCCCTCTCTCTCCCCCCCCCCCTCACTCTCCTTTCCTCTCTCCACTCCCCCCCCCCTCTCTCTCTCCACCCCCCTATCCATCCTTCCTCTCTATACCCATCCCCACACCCCATCCAACCCCACCCCTATATTATCCCGTCTCTCTCTATTCCTCCCTCTCTCTCTCCCCCTCTCTCTCCTTTCCTCTCTCCCCCCCCCCCTCTCTCTCTCCACCCCCTATCCATCCTTCCTCTCTATACCCATTCCCCCACCCCATCCCACCCCAATATTATCCCGTCTCTCTCCATTCCTCCCTCCCTCCCCCCCCCCCCCCACTCTCCTTTCCTCTACTCCTCTCTCTCTCTCCACCCCCCTATCCATCCTTCCTCTCTTTTCCCATTCCTCCCACCCCATCCCACCCCACCCTTATATTATCCCGTCTCTCTCTATTCTTCCCTCTCCCCCCCCCCACCCCACTCTCCTTTCTTCTCCCCCACCTCTCTCTCTCTCCACCTCCTAATCCATCCTTCCTCTCTATACCCCCCCCCCCCCAACCCCACCCCTGTATTATCCCGTCTCTCTCCATTCTTCCCCCCTCACCCCACTCTCCTTTTCTCTCTCCGCCTCCCCCTTTCTACCTACATCGCCCCTCCCCCCCCTCCCTTTTCTCCCCCTCCCCCATTCTCTCCTCCACCCCCTGTCCCCCCCACCCCCCCCCGCCCCCCACTCCCTCTCTCTCTCTTTCCCCTTCACTGATCCATCAATCCACAGCAGTAAGGAATTCCAATGCTATACCATCTGTTCCCTTCCAACACACCACGAACACTATCACTCTATCACCTGAAACAGCGAAGAGGACAGTCAAAGATTTATCGCCATCCTCACTCGAGCGTAGCGTGTCAAGTTTCTTCACAATAAACATATATGGCGTCAGCTGCCCGTGCTACGCGTGCGTACGTGCGTGCGCGCGCGCGCGTGGACCCCATCGTTCGCCCAAGACATGAAACACGCTCGCCAGTATCTTTCTTACCCCCCCTCTTTGACGGGGTGGCCTGGGCGCCAGTCCTTCGGATGAACCGATCGATAAACTGATGTCCCCGTGTGTAGCGTGCATTTATGCGCACGTAAAAAAAAAAACAAAAAAAAAAAAAGTGCGTGGCAACAAAAAAAAAAAAAAAAAAAGGGGGTTGTTGTCCGGCCCTGGCAAATTTCTGTACAAAAAATTCATTGGGACTGGAAAACAAGTTACACTTGTTTGTGGAAAAAAAGGGGGGGGGGGGGGGGGGAACGCTGCACTGAAGAAACAGAAATCTGCTGTGACAGAGCAATACAATACAATACTGGGTAAACAGACAGCTACTGATGATTCTTACATATACATATACACATATATATATATATATATATATATATATATATAGATAGATAGATAGTAGAAGGACTAGAACTAGCAGTAGCAGTAGCAGTGGTGGTGGTGGTGGTACTAGTACAACTGCTACCATTCTCATTTCAAACGAATACAAAATCAGACCAGCTCTCCGGGGAAACACACCGACCTTGAGTGGTGGTCTGGACGCTAGTCATTCGGATAAGACGATAAACCGAGGTCCCGTGTGCAGCATACACTTAGCGCACGTAAAAAGAACCCACGGCAACAAAAGGGTTGTTCCTGGCAAAAATCCACTTCGATCGGAAAAACAAATAAAACTGCACGCAGGAAAAAATACAAAAAAATGGGTGGCGCTGTAGTATAGCGACGCGCTCTCTCTAGGGAGAGCAGCCCGAATTTCACACAGAGAAATATGTTGTGATCAAAAGAAATACAAATAAAAGCATATACAGTTCAAGCATACAAAATGGTACATCGCATCAGTGGAACAGTAACCTTTCAATCGATCATACATTCTAAAGTGCTGATGCAGGCATGGTGTTTCATTCGTTTGGCTGAAGTAGAGTGTTGGATGCGTTTATGATTTGCTGCTGTTGTTTCGTAAACAGAGAAAAATTCACTGCGGATGAAAAGACTGGGGTGATTATAAAGCACATAAGGTTTTGCTCAGGTTGTTGAAAGTGAATGATCTAGCAGAATCGAAACCTTATCTGCTGGGATCATTAATAGATTTGCATTTGCACAATTTAGTTTAGTGTTAGATATTGCTGTCTATCGACAAAAATACTTTTAAGAAAATACAGAAAGAATGTTGGTGGTTCTTTATTAGAGAAAAATTAACTACATTTATTATTCTTGTGCCTGGTGCTCGCCGAAGTTTGACAAAAGTACATTCCTTTAAAATGTTACCAACGGCCAGCAGATTCCCGGCTTGTCTTGCTTGTGATATCAAATGATGAGCACATAATTTCTGATATCAAATGATGAGCACATAATTCTGATGAAACAACAAAAGGAAAGATATCCAGCATGTATTGTGAGTATGTGACCAGCAAACTGTGTGCTTTCTTAACTCACTCAGTACGGCCAGTCCTCTCTTCTCATCGACACAGACCCCTCGGATGTCCAGTGGGTGTCTGAATGACCCAACCTTTAGCTTCCGTCGTCAGAACTGTGGTCTTCTTTGTCCACATTCACCTCTTCACTATAAGAGACTTCCACTTGCAATATTTTGATGATGGTAATTGAGGTGAAAGGCTGTTAACGTCGTCTCTTTCGCCATTCGTATGGAGAGAGTTAACCTCTATTTATGGGCCCAGTAAATAACGCTTTGTTCTTATTCAGTGAAAGCTGTACGCTCAGTGGTGTCTTCGCTGCAACAGAAAGTCATTTACAGCTCAGTCTTTTGTGAAGGACTAGGACTCTCAAACTAAGATGCAAGATTACACTGGCTCTTCGTACTGCAGCCTTGGGGACAAGTCAGCCTTCGGGAATCAACCCAGTGCTGACTGTCCTAAAACCCTCTTGGCCGAGAGATTGGGGATGTAACTTGGGCAAGGCAAGACACTCTCCACTTGAATCAAAATTCTAGCCCAGATAGTCGGGACAGCAGTTGCCTCCTCTGCTATTCTGGTGGTCATAGTCGGACACGACTGACTATCACACACACCACTCGTTCTCACAATCAGACGGGCGCAATAGCCGAGTGGTTAAAGCGTTGGACTGTCAATCTGTGGGTCCCGGGTTCGAATCACGGTGACGGCGCCTGGTGGGTAAAGGGTGGAGATTTTTACGATCTCCCAGGTCAACATATGTGCAGACCTGCCAGTGCCTGAACCCCCTTCGTGTGTATACGCAAGCACAAGATCAAATACGCACGTTAAAGATCCTGTAATCCATGTCAGCGTTCGGTGGGTTATGGAAACAAGAACATACCCAGCATGCACACCCCCGAAAACGGAGTATGGCTGCCTACATGGCGGGGTAAAAACGGTCATACACGTAAAAGCCCACTCGTGTGCATACGAGTGAACGCAGAAGTAGTAGTTCTCACAATCAGACCCAACGTTCTGACGCCCTCAACACCACAACAGCCAAACAGATGAGGGGGTGTTGGGGGAAGAGGAGATGGTGAGAGGGAAGCCAAGCTTTTCGCCCATCTCTCGTCGGCGCGCGGTGTTCGCAGTTTCGCTTTGCCTGCGACGTCGACAGTTTTGAGTTGAGCGTCGACTGTGCAGTCCGATTTCACTGCCCGTGACGGTGTGGGGGAGTGAATGGGAAAACTCACACTGTCTTGGTCTGTAACAGAGAAGACACGCTTGCCTGGTGCCGAGTTGAGTTTCAAGTTGATGTTCGCTCGGTTCCGAAAACAAGTTCACGTTCTTTTGAACTGTTTTGTGTGTGTGAAAAGTGTGTGTGTGTGTGCGTGTGTGTGTGTGTGTGTGGTTGAAACTGCTTCTGTTGTGGTTGTTTGTTTTTTTCCGCATGGCTGCAGAATTGATTTGGACATTTTGTGGGGCGAGATTTTAGAACTGCTTTGTGATTCTGGCTGATTACTTTTTGTAAGCTAAATTAATTTGTTTGGTGCAGTTGTTGTCCATACAGCAGTTCATTAACTTCGATGACGATTCCAAGTTTGTTTTTTTCTACCTTGATTGTTCAGTTTGAGCAATAGAAATTCTGACGAAACTCTCTGAAATGCTTTTTGCTTCTGGAAACACGGGCTTTTTTTCTTTTCTTTTTTTTTAAAAACTTGGGACAGGGGTTATGTTAAAACGAAAACCCCTTTCTCTGTAAGGCGCTAGACAGACCGGATTTCCCCTGTGAATAGTTTCAAGAACTGTTGTTTACTGTGGACTTTTTTCTCTTCCACAGCCTCTGAAGGTTGTTAAAAAGTCTGTGGTTTTTAGTTTTTTTCAGAAACTAAAAGGCAAAATGGTGTGAGCACATCGGCAATAAAGTGTAAACGAACTCTACGCTGCGTCTTCTGATTACCGGTGATTTGAAAGGAGACATTAACACGAGCTTCTTTTCATTTGTTTTATTTATCTTTATTTTGTTATGTACGGAATGTTGTGTGTTCAACATGTGAGGGGCTTCCCGAACACCAAGATCGTGTCCCGAGAAGTTCACCTGACAACAAAGGTAAGCCTGCGCTTCTTTCTTTAAATGTAAAATAGTATCTTTAAGCAATTAAGATGCACTTAAAAGCATCACTTGAAGGGGTGATGATCACACACACACACACACACACACACACACACACACACACACAAACACACACCAAAACATGAAAAAACAAAATAACGAATACCAGCAAATAGGTAAGGGAACAAAAAATATATCAACAAACGCATAAACAAATACATGAAGGTAAATGCATGAACATTATAATGAATGAATGATAAACAGATTAACATAAAAATAAATAAATCGGTGAATAGATATATAGGTTGATAAAATATAAAGCAATGCAGTGCAAAAAAAAAAAAAAAAAAAAAAAATCGGTACCAATGATGCGCTCATAAAAGCAACCGGCGACAGAGTGATTTCAAAGCAGTTTTGTTATTAATTAACTATCGTCTTTTCAATGCAGTTTTGTTATTAATTAACTATCGTCTTTTCAATGCAGTTTTGTTATTAATTAACTATCGTCTTTTCAATGCAGTTTTCTTTTAACTATCGTCTTTTCAATGAAGTTTTGTTATTAATGAACTATCGTCTTTTCAATGCAGTTTTGTTATTAATTAACTATCGTCTTTTCAATGCAGTTTTGTTATTAATTAACTATCGTCTTTTCAATGCAGTTTTGTTATTAATTAACTATCATCTTTTCAATGCAGTTCTGTTATTAACTATCGTCTTTTACAAAGCAGTTTTGTTGTTAACTATCATCTTTTCAATGCAGTTTTGTTATTAATTAACTATCGTCTTTTCAATGCAGTTTTGTTATTAATTAACTATCGTCTTTTCAATGCAGTTTTGTTATTAATTAACTATCGTCTTTTCAATGCAGTTTTGTAATTAACTATCGTCTTTTCAATGCAGTTTTGTTATTAACTATCGTCTTTTCAATGCAGTTTTGTTATTAACTATCGTCTTTTCAATGCAGTTTTGTTATTAACTATCGTCTTTTCAATGCAGTTCTGTTATTAATTAACTATCGTCTTTTCAATGCAGTTTTGTTATTAATGAACTATCGTCTTTTCAATGCAGTTTTGTTATTAATTAACTATCGTCTTTTCAATGCAGTTCTGTTCTTAATTAACTATCGTCTGTTCAATCTAGTTCTGTTCTTAATTAACTATCGTCTGTTCAATCTAGTTCTGTTATTAATTAACTATCGTCTTTTCAATGCAGTTTTGTCATTAACTATCGTCTTTTCAATGCAGTTTTGTCATTAACTATCGTCTTTTCAATGCAGTTTTGTCATTAACTACCGTCTTTTCAATGCAGTTTTGTTCTTAATTAACTATCGTCTGTTCAATCTAGTTCTGTTATTAATTAACTATCGTCTTTTCAATGCAGTTTTGTTATTAACTACCGTCTTTTCAATGCAGTTTTGTCATTAACTATCGTCTTTTCAATGCAGTTTTGTCATTAACTATCGTCTTTTCAATGCAGTTTTGTCATTAACTATCGTCTTTTCAATGCAGTTTTGTCATTAACTACCGTCTTTTCAATGCAGACTTTCTATTAATTAACTATCGTCTTTTCAATGCTGTTTTGTTATTAACTAACTATCGTCTTTTCAATGGGGCTCAGAGTTCGCGTGTGTGCGCGCGCGCGCGCGAATAGCAAAAATGCTGATTGCGTGTGTGCATCAGTAAAGATTTTATTTTTTCTCTGCTCAACAAATACTTTTCCCCTCTTAGAGTACCCCCTCCTCCCCCCCTTCCCCTGGTCTCCATGAAAGACTAGCTTTTCGTCCTAAATGTTTCTTGGGGTTTTTTTTGGTTTTTTTTATTTTTTTACCTGCGTGCAGCGGATAGAAGCAGAAAGCAAGTCTGTTCGAAGTTAATTCCCTTTGTTTCATTTTTTTTTTCCCCAAAGAGTAAAGAATAATCGTTTGCTATCAAAATTCAATTAAATTAACCTCTAAGATAGTGCGTTCCTTCCTTGTACTGACTGAGGAAACAAGGATATGCTGGAGTAAAGTAACAAAGAAATGCTCTCTCTCTCTCTCATTATATATATATATATATATATATATATATATATATATATATATATCTCCCCTCACACACACACACACACACACACACACACAGAACAAATCAACATATTTTGTTGTCAATGAAAACATGCCAGCAAGAACGTATGTTGCATTTGATTTTCCAAGCGATGTGTGTATAGTATTATGTGAGTGTGGTATATGTGTGTGACGTATGCTTTCGTCTCCATGCATGGGATTTGGGCTTTTACCTTTCTTAAAATCCCACTAATTCTCTCTCTCTCTCTCTCTCCGTGTGTGTGTGTGTGTGTGTGTGTGTGTGTGTGTGTGTGTGTGTGTAATCAGAAACTGGCGTCAT